>NC_080625.1:1598143-1887569 GCF_027887145.1 Ammospiza caudacuta | reverse complement strand
CAATTTTTCATCAGGGTTAATTCTGTTTGAGAACAACTTTGACTAGTGTGAGGAGTTTCTTTCTCCTCTGTTTCTTTTGAGGAGTCAAAGTTCTGTGAATTTTTAACATGTTCCTCTCTCAGGGCAGTCCGTAACAAGTTATTTACATTTCTTTCTTCATCCAATTGTTTTTGCAAAACTTCAACTAGGTTTTGGAGGGAGTCTATGATAGCATTTTCCTCACTTTTTCGCTTAAAGCGAGTTTCTATGGCTGCTGTGAGACAGGCACCCAAGACTGAGCAGACGATGGTTTTATTTGTGCCCAGTTTAAATTTTGTTTCATGTTGCAAAGAAAATATTCTATCAATAACATTTTCTAAGTTAAACCAATTGCAGTTTGCCCATTCTTCTTCCCCCGGAGAAGGTGTAGCATTGTATTTAGCAAGCAGAGCATAAAATTCTGCTTTACCTTTTGCACTGAAGTTTTTAGTCATTTTGTGAGGGGACCAAAGCTACACCGGGGAGTTAAGTTACACAAATCACACAGCCTTTCCACTGTCCCCTTTCTTCCCTGGGTAGTTGAAGAGACAGAATCAGTCTGGGAGGCTCTGTGAGGTTGCTTCAAGTTTGTCTCTTCCTTCCCAGACAGTACAGATACGCACTCACATGAACACACACACACAAATGTTTTCTTTGTGAGGGGACCTGAACCTAGAACAGGGAAAAAGCCACTCAGCCTTCGCTGCGCCGCCCCTCGCTCCCTGTGTAGGTGAAGGGACAATATCTGTCTAAAAGGCACTGCTTAATTACTTCAAGTCTGCCCCTTCCCTTTTAGACAGTCCAGGTACACAAAATGCATCAGTAAAAAACAGTAACAGGTTCAAATTCAGCTCAAAACCAACAGTAACAGGTTCAAATTCAACTCAAAAAGAACAGTAACAGGTTCAGATTCAATTCAAATACAACAACAACAACAGTATCAATATCAGTATCAATATCAGTAACAGCATCAATATCAGGGTCAGGAGAAGTATCAGTGTCAGTGTCCGTGCCGGTAAAATCAGTAACAGAAGTGACAGTAACAATTTTCCCTGCTTTTGCACCAAAAAATCTTTTGTGTCAATTCCAGAGCCTGTGTGCTCAATCGAGCGTGAGATTTGGCTTTGGCGTGTGTAGTCTGTGAGAGGTTACAAACGACACAAAACCTGCAAAACCTCACTGGCTGCTGGAATCCTTGTCCGTGACGCCAATTATGTGAAGGTCCGCCCGAAATGAACGGGTGACGAATGATTTTTGGGTGCAAAAATAACCAACACAAGGCACAGGGGTTTTGCAGTAACAAATCAACAAGGTGCAATTTATTGATTATAACCACAGCTAAATATGCGTTTGGTTAAGGGATCCGGGGAAGAGAAGGGTAAGACAAGGAAAAAGGGAGGAAAGGAGGTCAGGGAATGGGGTATAGCTACCAAAACGTGATGTCTTCGGGGTCCCACCGCCGAAACTCGCTGGTACACGTCTTGGGGAGATCTCAAAGGACAGTCGGGCCGAACCCCAATATATATACTGTTCTTGGTTGGGGGAAGGTAACTGAAATTAGGTTTCCATGGAGGGGAGAAGTCCATTGTTTTCATGGCCGAATGCTCACATGTACGTTAAGTTTTCCCCCTCCCTGAGTTGGGAGGGGGTACAGTCCCAGTCTCTGGAAGGAGGTTGCCAGAGGGGTGCCATGGGGGTGCCATGGGGGTGACAATAGGGTGCCAGAGGGGTTCTTGGTTCCTTGATGAGGGGATTCTCATCTCAGTTGGTCTGTCACAGTGGTTGAAGACAGGCAAGAGGGGTCTTCTCATGGTGCGGGGGGGGGGAGCCACCCCAGAGCTCAGTCCAGCCAGCTCAGGAGTTTGGAAGAAAGTCCAGTTCAATTGTCCAGAAAAGGGCAGCATGCCCCCTTCGAGTACAGCATGGCGTGTTCTGCAAGCATCACTGTGAACACACTAGATAAGCAGGAGACTTTCTTTCCCAACTGGCTCAGCAGTTTTAACTCTTCGGTAGTCTTTTCTCATGATAATTGTGAGGCAAAAAATGAAGGATTTTTGGATGGACTTCTACACCCCTGTTGCATTCCCCAGCAGCTGATAATAATTGTTTACCTTGTCTTCGGAGGCCTCTGGCCTCCCGAAGACACAGAAATCCGAAAGAAAGGATTTCTGTGGAGAAATGTCTGCGACATCTCACCTTTCTAAATTGTATAAAAATAAAAGAAAAATGCTGATGTGGAATGAACAGGAAATTCCTTCACCTATAAAATACAGAATACTAATAAATCACTAAAACAATCCTACAATATAAGAAAAATGCAAAATACAATGTAAAGAGAATTTAAGTCCATGCAGCTGATTTTCAGGAACAGTCCATCAGCTGAAGTTGTTTCTCTTGGAATATCTGAGAGTCCTTTTGGTCCTGAAACAGACTTCTGCAAAAGAGTTCCATCAATAGTTATCAAAAACCATTGACAGTCTTAATACAATTTTAAACAATTTAAAACAATTTGTACAATTTTGAAATGTCCTTTCTGGCCTTTCAGTGCTTCAGCGCTTCAGAGGTGCTGCCCGCTATTTTCAATCTTTTTTTTTTTTTTTTTTTTTTTTTTTTTTTTAATCGAAAAGCAAAAGAGCAGCAGCCGAGCAGTGCCTGAGAAGGAAAGGCCCTGGGGGCCCTGGCCCATGCTGGACCAGGAACCCCAAAACTGGCTCACAAAGGGGGACCAGGACCGGTAGGAGAAACCAGAGTCCCCAAAAACATCAGGAGGCCACGCAGTGGGGCCAGCCCAGGAATTTTTTGAGCCCAACGGCCCAGGCCAAACCCATGAGGAAGGCTCTGCATATCCACAGGCCTGAACCCTGCTGCCAGCACAATGGCAGCACGGGTAGTGAGACGCTTCCTTTCCCCAAAACCACTGAGGCATGCCAGCAGTGAGGAAATAGAAGCTGCCCTGAGAATCTTCATCTCGGGTCTGGGAATGTTTGTTTCCCACAGCAAACCAGCTTTCTCCTCCAGCTGTGCCATCTCCCTCTGCAATGGATCGGGTTTATTTTCCATCCGCCCCATGGCTTCATCATCCACACCCCCTTCGGGCTGGGGATCAGAGGCAGGGCTCTCGGCAGAACCCACCTGCCCCTTGCCACTAGGGCACAAGAGGGGCGGCAGAGATGGCAGCCTCCATGGGACAGCAACGGACCAAACACTCCCCAAACTGCCGAGAATGCTGATCTTGAAAGCCGGCAGCTGGACTGCCGCAAGAGTCAGCTGGCGGGCAGCCCCCGCTCCACTGAAAGAGAGACCCCCCGCCGGGGCGGCTGCTGGGGCAGCCGGTCCGGGATGATCCGAGTTCGAACAAGCCACCGGTGCCATGGCAGTCTCTGACAATGGCAAAGCCGCTGGGACGTCCAGTGGAAGCAGCGGGGGGGGTGCCGGAACTGGGGAGGGAACCACGCTGAGCGTGGGATCCGCCGCAGGACGCTCTGAGAGTCCCGCGGGCTCAATGCCATTTTCTGCCGCTGACTCTGGGACTGTCTTCACTTGAAGCGGCGGGGATGCGCGGGAACCCGCCTCCACCGCATCCCCCGGCCCTGAAAGCGGCAGGCATGGCACGGGCAGCAGCGGAGCCGGGAGAAGCGGCGGAGCATCGCTGTTGCTTAGCAACAGGTCAATCGCCGAAAGTGCTGTCTCTTGTGCAGTCTCTGACACAGGCTCTGGCCGGGACTGGGAGGCTGGTGAAACCGCGGGCGGGACCGCCTGGAGAGGCGGAGACGGGATCTCCTAGGGTGACAGCTCTGGCAGGGGCGTGGAGGAAACCTCAGAGACCGGTGCCGCCCCCATGTGTGAAGGAGGCGGAGTCTGAGAGGCCGGTGCTGGCTTGAGCGGCCGCTCCCATCCCCCCGGAGAGAGACAAGGGGCGGAAGGAGAAGGCTCCATCTGAGCATGCTCCGGAGCAAGAGTAAAAAAAACTTCTTCGCGCCGCGAAGTTTCAGCTCCCCCCGCCGCGAAGCGGGGGGGGGGGAAAGCCCAAAGTCATCACCCACCGGCTCTTCTGCCAAGGGCGGTGGAAACGGAGCTTGGCCATAACAGTTAGAGATCCACTGAAAACAAGCTGCTCTGCATTTCAGGACTGGGAAAAGCTTTATAAATGCTGGGTAGATAGAAGGCAACACGCGTCCCTTACTGTAGACGCACTGGATAATTGAGTCCATGCACTCCCAGACGAAAACATCTAAAGCGTACAGGACATCAGTAAAGAACCCAAAAAGCTTTGCCCATCTAAAGAACCCATAGATATCTGTTTCTGACAAAAAACAACCATCTTCTCTGCACCAATATTTCCAGAGGGCAATAAGCTTTTCCTCTGAAGGGGAGAACTGAATCTCTTCTGGCAAGGCGTGTGTCTTCCATACGAACAGCCACAAGCTACGAAGGGCTGGTTCATCAGGGATAGAAAAGCCCACAGTACCTTTTGAAAGAGTCCAGCTTGCTCTGGCCAGCTCCACAGGTCTGCTGCTCTTTTCCATCATCTTTCCTGATGGTTTTCCAGAAGAAGGTTCTCTTGTGGTCAGCCTTGGCTGTGAACTCTGTCCAAATCTTCAGTTCTTCAGCTCCTGGCTTGAATCCACTTTCTGTGGTCACTTCAAAGCAACCATCAAATGCCACACATACAGGATTTTACCCAGTGCAGCAATTTTGCTCCTCTGGTCTTATTAAATTAATTTCTGCTCTCACACGTCGGGTCACCAGATATTACCACGCCTGAGTGGGCACAGCTGGTGAGAGAGAGACGGTGAATCTTGTTTCTTGAATCAGAAGGCTTGATTTGTTAATATATGATATAATTCATTATAGTTATACTAATAAGAATATAGAGAGAGGTTTGCAGAGCAGCTAGGCTAGCTAGGAAGAGATAGAAAAGAATCCACAACAAAGCTGTGGCCAAGGACTCAGTCCCCTGGCTTGCACTGGTGATTGGCCCTTAATTATAACCATAAAACATGAACCAATCACCAATCAAAATAGGTGCCCCTGTTGCATTCCCCAGCAGCTGATAATAATTGTTTACCTTGTCTTTGGAGGCCTCTGGCCTCCCGAAGACACAGAAATCCGAAAGAAAGGATTTCTGTGGAGAAATGTCTGCGACAGACACGGTGCCCTTTCACGATAAAGCGCTTATTGCAGCATTACTGCCACTGCGGACAGTGCCACACCGGGTACGGCCATGGCTAGAAAGAGTCGGACCACGAATAATGAGTCAGTTACAATATTGAGGTGTTTGTCCGGGAACAGTCCACGTGCCAGTGCCACGGCGGCTGGCTTGAGCTGTTGTACTGACAGTGCAAGATCTGTTGTTTTAATGCAACGCCACCGCTCTCACATCTGCCACACTACCACTGCAGTGGAAGTTAATGAAGATGTGTTGGTGAAAACTGTGGGTCCCTCGCGTGGCCAGTCAATTACCTTGGGGGGTAGGTCGATGTCGATGACCGCCAGCATCTGCGTCCATGGGGGTTTTGCCGCGTACCGAATCTCTTCCCCAAATCCAGCGAGGGCCATGGCCAAGTGTTCTGATATCATTGGCGACCATGCAGGAGACAGTTTGCGGAAGGGTAGGTATACTCTGGTGGTTTCAGCAGCCAGATGTCTCAGAGCGAGCTTCCTGCCTTTCATGATGAGGTTGCCAAGGCATCCAACTCCTGGGGAGAAGGCACGTGATGGTTTTCCCAGGACCACCCATTGTATTGGTTGGGCTTTATCTGGGGGTCCCTGGGCTAGTGCCACTACTCCCCCTCTCCTTGTGAGATGGACATACAGTTCAACCAGCACGTTCGAGTCCCCACCTGGTGAGCGTGGTTGCTGACATCTGACGCTTGATGAAGTCAAGTGAGCTCACTGCCTCTGGTGTCAGTACTTTGCTCTCCCATGGGTTCTTCACTTTTAAGAGGTCGTTCAAGGCATCCATGATCTCAGGAGGGATCAGAAAGATGTTGCGAAGCCACTGTAATGATCCCACTAGCTGCTGCATGTCATGCGGTGTTTTGATGTTCCAGTGAATTTTTATTTGGGGAGGGGTTACGCAGAGGTTCGAAATTCCCACTCCTAAAAAAGTTACGCATGGTCCCCTTTTTATCATTGAGCTGGCAATTTCAAACGCATTTACTTTTAGTACCTCTGAGACTGCAGATATTCGCCGGTCTACCTGGCTTGTCGATGGCGCAGTGATCAAGATGTCATCCATTTATTGAATGATAGTTGCGGCGGGATCACTCTGCCAGACTGGCACTAGCGCTCGGTCCATGATTATCTGGCAAATGGCTGGGTAGTTGACCATTCCCTGAGGCAATACCCACCACTGGAAGCGCAAGTTTGGTCGCTAGCTGTTTGGGGAGGTAACCGACTATGCAAACCGCTCTTTTTCCCCATCATGTAAAGGGATGGAGAAGAAGCAATCCTTAATATCCAGCACCACGCAAGGTTGCCCTTTTGGCACCATCGAATTCATGGGTAGTGATGTCTGCACAGGTCCCATCAGCTGGATTTTCTTGTTTATCTCTCGCAGGTCGTGCAGGAGGCAAAAAACTTCTCCAGATCGTTTGGGTATGACAAAAATTGGAGTATTCCACGGGCTTGTGGAGGGCTCAGTGTGGTTCTTCTGTAGCTCCCGGGTAATCAGTTCCAGGAGGGCAGTCATTTGAGGCTTCAGAAGGGGCCACTGGTCAACCCACACTGGGTCTAGTGATTTCCATGTTAGTTTGATGGGCAGTTGTGGGTTTATAGCAGTGGCCCTCAGAATAAATTTGTCATTTGAACATCTAACAGGGTTAGGGTATCCCTTCCGAGCAAAGGTGGGCATCCAGACGACACATATGGGGATAGGGTGATGGTTCTGCCCGGTCCCCTTTCAGTGCAGAGTGTTAGAGCCACGAGCTGTCTGCTTTTTTGGTCACAGGACAGCCCTCCAACCCCACCTACCATGGGGGCCCCTTCCAACATCCACTGTGAAGGCCAGTGTATGTCAGGGATCACAGTGACATCTGACCCTGTATCAACCCAGAAAGGGATACAAATAGCAGAGCCATCAGAGTTGTTATGGAGAAGGCAGCCAGCCCACACTATCAGTAGGTGCCTCCCCAACTTCGCAGCGAATGCCACCCATGGATCTTGCTCCCACGCCTTCATGGCCAGGGCCACCCAGGGGCCTCATCCCCAGGGAGTCATTCTCGGCATTCCTGGGATGTGGATGGGCTTGTCTGGGCCATTGGCTGGGTTGTGAAGTTGACCGTGGGATTGGGCAGCAGGTGCGGGAATTCTGTGCCCCATTGACAGCTGGCACAACCGTACTGCTTCATGTTCTGAGTGGGAGGGGCCTGTGCACGGCCTGGGCACCCCCTCCCCCTCCCGTTTCCTTCATCCTTTCTTTTGCACTCCCTAGCGAAATTCTCCCTCCTACCACATGCCCGGCATGGCCCTCTGGCTCCCGTCTGGCGTGGGGGAACGGCTGTCAGTGGGTATCCCGACCGAGGGCAGTTTGCTGCGATGTGGCCCTCCTGGCCACACCTAAAACACGCCATCACATTGGTTATAGCAGCGTGGACAGCTGCTTGAATCGGGACTAGGTGTTCCTCTTTGACAACATGTCTTATCATATCTGCTGAAGTAGCGCCAGGCGGCAGCGACCGCAAAATGTCCTTTGTGGCGGTGTTACGCTGCTGGCGCAGGCACTCGGCCAGCACAGGGCCTTTTGCTTCTGATGGCGAAGTAGAAGATTCAATTGCTGCCTGTATGTGGTCCACAAACTGCGTGAAACCTCGCTTTAGTTCTGCTTTATAGTGGACCATGGCGGTGGCCTGACAATGACTTTAGATGCAGAGCGAATAGCCTCTCTGGCAGCTCGGGTTGTTGCTACTAACTCGGGGGCCTGAAGGCCCTCTGCCTACGCCTGGGGGGTGATCATAGTTGGGTCCATGCCCATTAAATGCTGCAGGCTAGAGCTGTGCAGCGGATGGTCTGTTCCAGACACTGCCTTGCGCAGTTGTCCCCCCACTCTTGTTTAAAAACAATCATCCCTGCTCCATCAAAAATCAACCTACATGTCTGCTTGATGTCAAAAGGGGGCATGTTGTCCCACCCAAAAACACTGTCAATAAGAGTGGAGACCATCATCCAAATTAATTCCTCTGTCTGCAATTGCCTTCACAATTCCCTAGACATCCTTGGGGTCCACAGGTGTATAAGTTCTTTGATTCCCGTCTGGCCCCCCCACCCGGACGGGAAACGCTAGCTTGGCTGGAGGGGCCCACTCGGCACACGCTCTTTTTATTTTCCTCCCAAAATGATCTTTTTTCTCTTGTTGGGGGCATTCCCGCGGCTGCAAATCACCACCCTCTGTGGACTCACAATCACCCACATCCTGCCTGGGCCCCCTCCCGCAAGCAGTCCTGGGCGGCCCCCCACTCTCCCCACTCCTGCCCAAGAGCCCGCGTAACCCTGCCCCATAATTCAAAAGTGACCTTGATAAGGGACTCCATTCGCTCCCTCACTGGTCCCTCGGTGCGAGCCCTCCTCTTTCGCTAGCCTGGTGTGAGCCTTTCTCCTGTGCCAATCATGACGCGACCGTTCCTCTTCTTTCGGCTGCGCTGTGAGCCCTCCTCCTTCGCCGATTTTCCGACGCAAGACTTCCTCTTCCACCACCCCGACATGAGCCTTCCTCCTTCGTTGCTCCTCTGGCACAAGACTTCCTCTTCCACCAACCCTAGCGTGAGCCTTCCTCTTTCACCGATCTTCTAATGGGAGACTTTCCCACTTTCATTGGTCTTCTGGGAGTGTCCTCCCTGTCAGAGACAGTCCCGCTGCTCCGGTTGCTGTTCCCTCGCCCAGGAGATTCCCGCTTACAGGTTCGATCCCGGGTTCTCGGCACCACTTGTTGCTACCACTACAGGGGCTATGGGTGTGGTGTCCAGGGTCGACCATGGCTCGGTGGCAGCACCCCTGCTGCCTGTCCTGGTGTTTTGCATATGAAGCAAATGACATGTTGGAGTTGTTCTGGTGACACCTGTTGCCTCCTCCCTCCTGGAGATACAGCTGCCACGGTCTCTGGGTCTGTCGGCCTTGACCAAGCCTCCCGTGTAGCAAACAGCTCCGCCTTCCTAGCACAGGCTTCCATCATCTCTGCCAGTGTAGGTGGGGGCTTGAGAGGCAGTCCCAGGGGCACCCTGCTGCACACTTCATTGGCATTCCTCTGTGCCATCTCTTTCACTATCTCCATCTGTGTCCTGGGGTCCCGTACTTGTCTCTCAACCTGTGCACAGAGCCAGGTGACAAACTGCAAGAAACTTTCTGAGGGAGACTGTTTAATGTCGAGGAAACTACCACTAGCTTCAGCAGTTGGTACCTCGTGAAAAGCCTTATCTGCAGCATCTGAAATCTTATCTAGAATGAATTTTGACAACACCCGAGCTTGGTCCTCAGGCTTAGCCCACTCCCCCTCGCTGCACAAATGTTCATAATTAATGTTATTATTTTCTACATCTTTGGCACCTTGAGGGGTTTGTTTAAGTTCTTCCACAAGATCTCAGAGAGATCTCTTCCAGGAGCTTTCCCAGAGATCGAACTCTGACGGGGTAAGCAGGCACCGGAATAGATCTATGATGTCAGAAGGAACCAGTTCAAGGGATGTTAATGTAGCCTCCATCATGTTTCTAAAAATTTCACTATTTCTCCCCAATTCCAATTGACTTACATAACTCCCGCTTTGAGTGACATAAGAAGGGCTGGTATGTTACAGGGCTTGCAAGGGTCTTTCAGGGTGAAGAGAGAGACGAGAATCTTGACCACATGTTCAGAAGGCTTGATTTATTATTTGATAATATATATTACATTAAGACTATACTAAAAGGAATAGAGAGAGAAGTTCTCAGAAATGCTAGCTAAGCTAAGAATAGAAAAGGAATGAATAACAAAGTTCTGTGTCCAGGCAGAAAGCAAGAACAGCTCTGCTGTGAGTGGTCAGTAAATCCAAACATTCACCCAAGACAAATCACGGATGCACCTGTTGCATTCCACAGCAGCATGTAACTATTGTTTACATTTTGTTTCGGCGGCCACAGCTTCTCAGAAAGGGGAAAAATCCTAAGGAAAGGATTTTTATGGAAAGATGTTGGTGACACTGGTAAGTTCTAGGACCAGTCCTACCACCTGTGTACTGAGCAGGGGCTACCAAGGGGATGACTTCTTCCTCCCTGTTTTGGACCCCAGGATTCCTCCCTTCAGGCCCACCTCCATGGGACCCGGTGGGGGGACGACCCCCTGCCCCAGCCCCCGTGCCTCGGGAAGCAGGCGAGGAAACAGCTTTCACCCCACCCCCATGGAGAGTGGGAGGGGATACACCCCTTGCCTCTGCCCCTCCCACCCCGGTGGCTTGGTGAGTGGGAGGAGAGACATCCCTTCCCCCTGCCCCACCCCTGTGAGAACCAGGCAGGGCCCCACTCCGCAGCCCTCGGCCCCACTGTCTTGAGAGCCAGGTAAGGCAGCGGGGGCTACAGGCAAGGGGGCGGGGCAACCATGGGAACCAGGGGTGGGGTTACGGGATGATGTAATGGGGAGTGGGGACTCAAAGGGAGGGGGAGGACCATCCAAGGGAAGGAAGGGGTTGTGAGACCAGAAGGGGTTGGGGGAGGGGACAGGTGGGTAAAAGGGGTTGTGAGGAGAAGAAGGGCAGGTGGGGGGCTGAAAGACGTGGCTGCCGCCATTTTGGGCTCCGGCCATGCGGTCAGCAGTATCACAACTGCCAGGGCCGGGGTACTGGGAGAGAGGCGGAAGGCCAGGATAGCAACGGCAGTGCCCGGTACCCTGGAATTGCCGGGAAGCCTCGCTCATTTCAGGGGCAGAGGGTTCTAGGCGAGGGGTATCGGAAACCGCAGGAGGGTTGATTTGCTCTGGCTGTCCTTTCAAATCCCTCTTGAGGAATTCTTCCCAAATTATCAGGAACACAGGGAAAAATGGGGACAGTGTCCCATCTCCCTGTTCAGCCTTTGCTGTTAACAAGGCTGCAATTTGGTCCCAGGCAGAGGCAGAGTTAACATTTATGTTGCCGCCGCTCAGGACGTGGTGTGCCGGGTTGAGGGCGACACTGTGGCAGCACCCTGCCACAGGACCAAAGCACACGCTGACACCGATGTGCTGGGCGGTGAAATGGCCTTTATTAACAATTGAGCAGGGTAATTTATAACAGGGGGTAACGGCAGGGACACGGTGAAGGGAGAGGGGCTGGGCGCAATATCGCGAGATGCCCAAGATAACGCTATATCTTGACCCCAAATTTGCCCCCCCTTTCATGACCTGTTAAAAACATAGAAAATGGTAAGGTTAAAACTGCCTAGTGGGACAGTAGAAACTTGTAACTGTAACAAAACAAAAAACTGTAGGAAACTTGTAACAAACTTATGATTGTAGATATTTGACAAACGAAAGTTAAACAATGAAACGCAAACAAAAAGCTAACTATCTCTAACTGGTTTTCTAAAAAAGAAAACAACATGAATTTATTCACAATACAGGACTTCTTGCTGACTAAAACATGACAAAGAAGACAGAGGAAGGTGGAAGTCCAAAAGTTAATGTAATCCACATATGGAAATACCAGCTACTTTATGGCCGTCGTGGGAGATGAGATGTTGGGCACCACCTGCGATATTCCGTGGCTCTCTAGGCTTAATGTAATCCAGAGCCGGCTTGCTCAATACTAAAGTCCACACAGAATGGCATGAACGAGACAAAAGACAAGGAGTGCTCTTCCCCACGTGGGAGCAAGTATCCTGTTTGTTGGCTCGTGTCAGGATACACCTGGAGATGGAGACCACCCAGGCAGGAAAGAGGCCGAGCCTCACCTGTGGTAGGGTTTTATGCCCCAGGTGATGGGGGCAGAGAAAGGGGACCGCAGCCAATGGGATAACACTGGGGGGGGCGAGGGGAGGGACCACCCATGGAGCAGACCACCAGGGATACAGAGACCACGGGGGTGAGGGAGGAACCACGTAAGGGGGAATACACCATCCACGTGACCCAATAACATGTTTTTCCAACACCCAGTGCAACCAACTAAAAAACTATCTAGCGCAATACAACAGAGGGGCTCTTGGTGACACAAGGAGCTGGTGGCAACTGAGTATCCACAAGTGTCCCCAGTGATACCCCGTGACACATGACAGTGGTGACATCACTGTCCCCGCAGCAGCCTCGGGATGTCCTTGATGGCTTTTCGGCACCGCTTGGCCACTGCGCGGCTGCCGGGGCCACCCGGGCCACCGGGGCCACCTGGGCCAGCATAGGGACTCAAGAGGAGGTTGTGGATATCCCACAGCGTCGGCAGCAGGTGATGCGAGGCCAGGCGAGCGCTGGCATCCCACAGCCGCTCAAACTCAGCCACATCAGTCACCAAGGACTCAAGGATATTGGGGGACATCTGCTCTGTCTTCAGGGTGTCCTCAATCTCCTCAAACTGGCATTGCATGTCCCAGATGAACTCGATGGCTTTGTCACACGCGTCCACCAAATGCTTCAGCGGCCCCACAGCCACCACTGCCCAATGTCCTCTCCAGGTGGCCGCCCTTGCCTGGCTGGTGGCCACCACGGCCTCATCCATGGCCTCGCTGGTAGTTTCCTCTTCCTCACTGGTGGCCGCTGCCAACTGAGCATTGTGCATGGCCCCTGCCGAGGCCCCCTCGACCCTGTCCAGGGTTACCGGCAGCCACCAGGGTGTGGACACCAGGTTGTCCCCAGGTGTCTCCCTGAAGGTCTTTAACCACAGGTCCTTGGCCCAGGAGGGGGTCGCGTCCCAGCAGATGTTGCACATCTCATCTGCCTCCTCCTGCAGCCGGTCCCATCTCGCCCTGAGCATGGCCAACACCTCCTGCCAGGCCTTGGCCGCGGTGCTCACATCAGCCCAGGAGGTCCCAGGTGTGGCCCCGAGGGCGGCCAGGGCCCGGCCCAGGGACGGGACACCACGGTGGCCCAGGGAGGTGACATCCCCGTGGTCCAGGGTCTCACAGAGGCTCTGGGTGAATCTCCTCAGTGCGGCATGCAGGAACTTTGGGGACACGCGCTGCCGCACATCCCTGTGTGACCCGGTCACGACAGCCACCACCATGCCCAGGGTGGCCACCACGGTGACCGGCCGATCCAGCAGCTGGAGAGGGGGCACCTGGGTAGGGGACAGGGGAGGTATCAGGGACCTGGTGGTATTTGTGGCTTCCTGCCGTGGCTCCTGTGGCCTCCCGGGGTCCCCTTTGCTCCTCCCTGGAGGGCTCTGCTGTCCCCTCTGTCCTTTTGCCACGCCCCCCCCCCGTCCCCTCTGCCATCCCCACCGTCCCCCCCCTCCATCTCCCCACTGCCGCCTTTCATCACCCCCTGTCGTACCCCCCTTCCACCCCTCTGTCACCTCCCCCCTTCCTGCCACTCTCGCCTGTCCCCTTTGCGCCCCCCTGTCGCCTCCCGCCACCCCCCGTGTCGCCCCCATCCCCCCCTGTTCCTTCTCCCCCACTGTCTCCGCTACCGGCCGGGTCCCCTCCCCATCCCGTCCCCGCTGTCCCCTCCGTGTCCCCTCCCGTTTCCTGTCGCACCTCTTGGAGCTCCATCGTCACTGGGGACCCGGCCGGGACACCTCGGGGACGCTCGGGTGGCGAACGAGTCCCGGGACAGGCACCGGTGCAGGCACAGAACTGACCCCGCTGCCGACGCGAGACGGAATGGCGGAGCCGCCTCACGAGGAGCGCCTAAAGCGGCGGGGCGGGACCGAGGCTCGGGGGGAGGGGGCGGTACGGGAATTTGTGGGCGCCGAGGAAGCCCCGGGCCGCCCCCGGCAGCGCGGGATGGGCGACAGCGACCGCGGTCAGCACCGGGAGCGGGGGTGGGGGGACGGTGAGGAGGTGGTGGGGGGATTAGAGGGGATTGGGGAGGGCTGAGGAGATGTGTGGGGATTTGGGTGGTCCTGAGGGGGTTTGGAGGGTCCGGAGGGTGAAACCGGGGTCGTGAGGGGATTTGGGGGATTCTGAGAGGGACTGGGGGGGTCCTGAGGGGATGTGAGGGGTTCTGAGGGGATTTGGGGGATTTTGAGGGAGAACCGGGAGTAGTGAGGGGATTTGGGGGATTCTGAGAGGGACTGGGGAGGTCCTGAGGGGATGTGAGGGGTTCTGAGGGGATTTGGGGAATCGTGAGTGGGTTTGTGGGTCCAGAGGGAGAGCCGGGGGTCCTGAGGGGTTTTTGAGGGATCTGAGAGGGACTGATGTGTCATGAGGGAGAATTTGGACTCAAGAGGGGAAATTGGGGGTCCTGAGGGTATCTGGGGGATCCTGAGGGGGTTTTGGAGGCCCTGAGGTGGTTTGGGTAGTTGTGAGGAGGTTTAGGGATCCTGAGGGGATGTGAGGGGTCTTGAGGGCGGATTTGGGCAATTCTGAGGGGATTTGGAGGGGTTTTGGAGCATTCTGAGAAAGTTTGAGACATCCTGAGGGGTTGCTGGGGATCGTGAGGAGATTGGGGGGGAACTGAGGTGTTTGGGAATCCTGAGGGGTGTGAGGGGTCTTGAGGGAGGATTTGGGCAATTCTGAGGGGATTTGGAGGGGTTTTGGAGCATTCTGAGAAAGTTTGAGGGATCCTAATGGGGTGCTGGGGATCGTGAGGGGATTGGGGGGGAGCTGAGGTGTTTGGGAATCCTGAGGTGATCGGGGGGGGATTGTGGGGGCACATGAGGGGATTTAGGAATTGCTGAGGGCATGTGGAGGGTTATGAGGGGGTTTGGCAGGGCTCGTGAGGGGTTTTGGGGGGTCCTGAGGGAGAACTGAGGGTCCTGAGGGGATGTGAGGGGTCATGAGGGGATTTGAGGAATCCTGAGGGGATTTGGGGGGTTTTGGAGAGTTCTGAGGGGAAATCGGGCGTCCTGAGTGGGTATACGGGGGGGAAGGTCTGGTCCCAGTCCCGGTGCACAGGGGTGCCGGTGCCCGGTAGGTCCCAGTGCCCGGGCGGGTCCCGGGGTTTGAGGGGGATCCAGTCCCAGTCCTGGTGCTCGGTGATGGGGGGGGTCAATGTACGGGGGGTGTCCCAGTGCTCATGCACGAGGGGGGGTCCCGGTGCTCTGGGATTCGGGAGGGTCTCGGGTGGTCTGGTGCCCGAGGCTGGCGAGGTTTGAGGGGGGGTCTGCTAATCTCGGTGATTCGGGGGGGGGGGGGGTCTCTGGTTGTCCCAGTGCACGCAGGTGTTGTCCCGGTGCTTGGTGATATTCGGGAGGGGGTCTCCGGTGGTCCCGGTGCACGATGAGGGGGTCAATGCTCGAGAGGGGGGTCCCATTGCTCGGTGATTTGGGGTGGTCTCCGGTGGTCCTGATGCTCAAGGGGGATCGATGCTCAAGGGCGGGTGGGAAGGGGGATGTGGTTTTTGGGGGTGTCCCAGTGCACTATGAGGGGAGGGTGCAGGTGCTCGAGGGGTGTCAGGAGCACTGAAGGGGGTGCAGGTGCGGTTTTTGGGGGATCCCAGTGCCCCCCAAAGGTGGGATCAGTGCTCAGTGGCGGGGACTGCCCAGTGACGCCCCCAGACTCCCAAGTCCCAGCCGAGTCTGCTGCAAGGCACTGAGGGGGCTCACTCATTTAGGCCTCTGCCCCCAGCTTGTCAAGAATGCCCTCAGAATGTCCCCAAGTCTCTGCAGTGGTGGCACCATGACGCCATCACGGTGACAGGAGCATTCCTGCAGCAGCCTCGGGATTTCCTCCACGGCGCTTTGGCACCACTCACCCACCGTGCAGCCAGGGCCATCGTGGCCAGGAAGGGGACACAAGGAGAAGGGGTGCGTGTCCCCAAGTGTCCACAGCAGGTGATGCGTGACCAGGTGGCCTCTGGCATCCCACAGCCGCTCGGTCTCGGCCACCACGGCCAGCAAGGCTACACAGAAATCAGGGGATGGCTCCTCTGTCCCCTTCATGGTGGCCTTGATGTCCCCAGCCTGCTGCCGCAACTCCTGGAGGAACGCAGTGGCTTCTTCAAATGTGGGCGCCAAGGCCCTGGGGATATCGGGAGATGGCTCCTCTATCCCCGCCAGGGCTAACTCGATGTCCCTGAGTTGGTGCTGCAGCTCCCAGGGGTACAGCATGACTCTGTCCCACGTGGCCACCAAGTGCTCCAGCAGCCCCAGGGCCACCTCTGCCTGCTGTCCCCTCATGGTGGCCTCCTCTGCCCAGGCATTGCACAGCCTGGTGGCCTCCTCAGCCAGCCGGGATCAGCTCTCCATGAAGGTGTCCACTGGCTCCTGCCAGGCCTTGGCTGCAGCTCTCACATCGGCCCAGGTGGTCCCGGGGTGGCCTCAAGGCTGGCCAGGGCCTGGCTCAGGGAGGGGACACGGCAGTGCCTCAGGGTGAGGACATCAAAGTCGTCCAGGGAGAACGTGTAGGGGTCCAGAGAGGTGACCCTGCGGTGCCACCAGAGGGTGACATCACTATGGGCCAGAAAGATGAAACTCTGGCCCACAGTGTCCTGGTTTGAAAGCAAAAGCGGAGACTTCAAGTCAGAAATACAATTTATTAGGGAAAGGGAAAAAACCCCAAAAGACATGAAACAGTACGAAATAAAACCACTGAGAGAGTCAGAATACAACCTGACACCCTGCTAGCTAGGGTGGTGGTAGCAGTCCAGATGAAATGGTCTTGTTGAAGTGGTGATCCCGTAGAAAATATCGGGTAGCGTTTGTCCTCTGGAAAGCAGTGGGTAAGGGCTGCCTGCTCTGTCCCAAAGCCCAGATGATATCCAGGTAGGGATGCTGAGCTCCTCCCCCCTGGGTGAAGCATCTCCCAGTGGGCTGATATCATTCTGAGTCATGATTGGTCCTTGATTGCCCATCCAACAGAAATGGCTCCTGGAGGGAGTTATCTCTGAGTCATGGGGCAAGGCATAGATGGGCCCATTAACAGGAGATAAGGAAAAAACAATGCTCTGTGGCCCTGGTCTGGTATGTTTTTTTAAGCCTTTTGATGTTTACATTCTTGTAACAAGCTTTCTCACCCACTTTATGTAAATACCTTATTGTTTTTCATTCTTCTATGGAGGAGGAGTGCTGCCGCCTCTACAGGGGGTATGGGTGTGGTGTCCCGGGTCGAGCACGGCTCTGTGGCAGCACCCCTGCCACACAGACCAAGACACATGCTGACACCAATGTGGTGGATGGTGAAAAGGCATTTATTAACTGCCAACAGGGGTAATTTATAACAGGGGGCAATGGTAGGGCAACGGCAAAGGGAGGGGGGTTAGGTATAATATTGCGAGATGTCCTAGATAGTGTGATATCTTGAGCCCACATTTCCCCCCCCTCTTCATGACCTATTAAAAACGTAGAAAATGCTAAGGTTAAAACTGCCTAGTGGGACAGTAACAAACTTGTAACTGTAACAAAACAAACAACTGTAGCAAACTTGTAACAAACTTATGACTGTAGATATTTAACAAGTGAAAAGTTAAACAATGTAACACAAATCAAAAATTAACTATCTCTAACTGGTTTTCTAAGAAAAAACAACACGGACTTATTTAAAATACAGGGCCATCAGCTGTGGGGCTGACTGAACCATGACTTCGGGCATTCTTGCAGGACTTTCTCAGCTTATCTGTTGACATCACAGCACCAAATTGTCCTCCCAGATTCTGCGATCTGTTTGATTTTAAAATCAGGGTGTCGGTGAGTCCATGTCCGGACTCATGTTCTCCCAAAAACACCCTTGTCATGGTTTAGGCCTGGCAGAGCCAGGGCCCCCATGAAAATACACCTTCTCTGGTGTCTGCTGTGAGATTTTGACCAGGAATAAACAAAGCAGTCTCTCACTTGAAAAAAAGAAAATGTATTAACTAAACTACAAAAAGAATTACTAAACTACACATAAAAGGGAAAAAAAAGAAAACACAAGGAAAATGAAAACCTCACAAAAACACTCTCCTCCTCCTCCCCCCTAAATTCCCAATACAATACATCCTCCAAAACCACCAGTTCTGGGTCCAGCACTACCCTTTAGAATGCTCAACTTTCAGTTCCTCAAGAGGAGAGGGAGTCCTTCCATGTGTGGTGGTGGCCTTTTCCGTCCTTGTTCCAGTGCTCTCACCACCGAAGAAGAATCAGGGCTGCTTCCAGAGTTGTCTTTTTAAGGATGCTTTGTCCAGTTCCAGAAAAGCACAGTCTTCCACCTTTGGGACATCTGTCCCCCCCCATATTTTGTATACCCCCTGGGGCCGAGGGGTACCCACACTGAATCTTCTTTGGCTCTGGGACATTTCTCCCCCTGGACTCAGTCTCTGTATCTCACGGAAACATGGCTCTGCCCATGGCTACACAAAAGAGTCCAGCATAAAATGCCACTCCCTCTTCTCCATTCTTCCAACATCTCTCACTCTCTTTCCCTCTGGTCCAGACCTTCATCACTTGTCTAGGAAGGGTTAATGTTCTGTAAGGTTTTCATTGTTCAAGAAGGGTTAAAACTCCTCCGAGCGGCTGGACTCCTGGCTGCACCCCCGCCATCTCCTCAGCCGGGCTGCCTGCTGCCAGCACATATTTACTGAATTTCCAGATAACGGCCACAAACACAGGCTGCACTGTCTCTCTGTCTCTGTCTGTCTCCAAGGGGGGGGAACAGGCTGCACATTGCTTCCCGGCATTTCTTTACTTCTTCCTTCCACCCTTGGGGGGGTCCAGGCCTACCTCTCTCGGGCCAGGCTGCATGGCTTATCCCCTACCCCCGCCCTGCCAGCAACTGGGCCGGGGGAGAGACCCAACTCCTTCCCGCCGGAAATCCAAAGAGGGACTGCCAGGGGGAGAGCCCTGCTTTTCCCCTGTGTTCTCAGAGGTGGATCCAATGCCCAGTGGTTGGGCCAAATGGCAATATTCAAATCTGAGCACTCATTGGCCCCATCCACAGCATCCCAGAAATCCTGTTTCTGGGTCAAACCATGACAACCCTTTGGACCCCTTGGTGCCGGAAAAGTTCTGGGTTGACTGGTATTCCATCCAAGTAGAGTCAGAACTTGGCCAGAGTTCCAATTCCACCTGACGGATACCACTTAGGACAAGTGCTGAGTTCTTTTTCTCTTTCCCCCAGTTCTTGTTTACGCCAGCCTCTCACTGGGTTTTTTCACGACCCCAATATAGTCTGCCATCGGGCTGCCTGATGACTCGGCACTGCCTTCTGGGAGTGGTGTATGCGGGCCATGGGGGTATCTGAGGGTCCAGTCCTGCAAAAGAAGCTTTTCAGATTTCATTAGTTCTTGCCTTGAAGGTCTGGTTTTATTGATTTGAGTGGGCACCATGTAATTTCGCTATCCTATTTACGGCTGCGTACCCTCACCCCGTGAGTATCAGCCTCCAACCCGCTTCTCACTTTCCTAACTCATTTTGGATTATTACTTGCGGGCCTGCCTCTAACGCCCAGATGGCCCAGTGCCTCTGGGCAGGACTTTTGATTTCATCTCCCCTTGGGAACTTAGTTAAAGCTAGTAGGGTGGTTGCTAGAATATGTGCTTGATCTCTTGGTGGGATGGAATTGGTGGCACCTTCTGCCTTTGCTAGCACCTCCAGTTTATTTTTTAGGGTTTGGATGGCGTGTTCAACTATGGCCTGTCCAGTGCCGTTATAGGGGATACCGAGGACTAACGTTATATCGCATTTTGATGCGAATGCTTGTACTGATTTTGAGGTGAAGCTCGGACCATTATCTGTTTTAATTTGCCTCGGGATGCCTAACGATGCCATGGCTGTCAACTAGGGATGGAGCGTTGCCCTGGAATCAGCTCTTTGGTGTTGTGTGGCCACGATTATTCCACTATAAGTGTCTACTGGTACCAATGACCACACTCGGGGTCTCAGCTGATGGCATAACGTAAAATGTGTCTGCCATATATCAGCGGCCTTGGTGCCCCTAGGATTGACACCACTGGACCATATTATTGACCTCTGACAGTAGGGGCATGAGGCGACAACATGGCTTGCATCAGTGACGGCGATCCCGCATTTTCTTGCGACCGCTCTGCCTCTGACATGCAGGGATTCATGCAGCCAGCGGGCTTCTCTCAGGGTCCACAGCCCACTCGCAACGGCGTCTGCTTTGTCTTTACCAAATTGAAAGAATCCTTTGACCGGACTGTGGCTGTTGACATGGATGATGGACACAGTGCCCTTTCATGAGTAAAGCGCTCCTTGCGGCATTGCTGCCACTGCGGACATTGCCACCCTGGCTCGGGTCATGGTTAGACAGAGTCGGGCCACAAATATAGAGTCTGTTACAATATTGAGGTGTTTGTCCGGGAACAGTCCACATGCCAGTACCACGGCGGCTGCCTCGAGTTGTTGGACTGACAGCTCAGGATCTGTTGTTTTAATGCAACGCCACCACTCTCCTGTCTGCCACACTACCGCGGCAGTGGAAGTTAATGAAGATGCGTCAGTGAAAACTGTGGGTCCCTCGCGTGGCCGGTCGATTACCTTGGGTGGTAGGTCAATATCAACGACCTCCAGCATCTGCGTCCATGGGGGTTTTGCCGCGTACCGAATCTCTTCCCCAAATCCAGCGAGGGCCATGGCCAAGTGTTCTGATATCATTGGCGACCATGCAGGAGACAGTTTGCGGAAGGGTAGGTATACTCTGGTGGTTTCAGCAGCCAGATGTCTCAGAGCGAGCTTCCTGCCTTTCATGATGAGGTTGCCAAGGCATCCAACTCCTGGGGAGAAGGCGCGCGATTGCTTTCCCAGCACAAGCCATTGTATTGGCCAGGCTTTATCAGGGGGTCCCTGGGCTAGCGCCACTACTCCCCCTCTCCTTGTGAGATGGACATACAGATCAACCGGCACGTTCAAGTCCCACCTGGCAAGCGTGATTGCTGACATCTGACGCTTGATGAAGTCAAGTGAGCTTACTGCATCTGGTGTCAGTGCTTTGCTCCCCCATGGGTTTTTCCTTTTTAAGAGGTCATTCAAGGCATCCAAGATCTCAGGAGGGATCAGAATGATGTTGCAAAGCCACTGTAACGATCCCACTAGCTGTTGCATGTCGTGAAGTGTTTTGATGTTCCAATGAATTTTTATTTGGGGAGGGGTTATGTAAAGGTTCGAAATTCCCACTCCTAAAAAAGTCACGCATGGAACCCTTTTTATCTTTGAGCTGGCAATTTCAAACCCATTTACTTTTAGGACCTCTGAGACCGCAGATACTATCCTGTCTACCTGGCTTGTTGATGGCGCAGTGATCAAGATGTCATCCATTTATTGAATGATAGTTGCGGCGGAATCACTCTGCCCAACAGGCGCTAGCACTCAGTCCATGGTGATCTGGCAAATGTCTGGGGAGTTGACCATTCCCTGAGGCAATACCCACCACTGGAAGCGCAAGTTTGGTCGCTGGCTGTTTGGGAGGGTAACCGAGAACGTGAACCGCTTTTTGTCCTCATCATGTAAAGGGATGGAGAAGAAACAATCCTTGATATCCAGCACTGCGCAAGGTTGCCCTTTTGGCACCATTGAATTCATTGGTAGTGACGTCTGCACAGGTCCCAATGGCTGGATTTTCTTGTTTACCTCTCGCAGGTCATGCAGGAGGCGAAAAAATTCTCCGGATCATTTGGGTATGACAAAAATTGGAGTATTCCACGGGCTTGTGGAGGGCTCAATGTGGTTCTTCTGTAGCTCCCGGGCAATCAGTTCCAGGAGGGCAGTCATTCGAGGCTTCAAAAGGGGTCACTGGTCAACCCACACTGGGTCTAGTGATTTCCATGTTAGTTTGATGGGCAGTTGTGGGTTTATAGCAGTGGCCCTCAGAATAAATTTGTCATTTGAACATCTAACAGGGTTAGGGTATCCCTTCCTAGCAAAGGTGGGCATCTGGACATCACATACAGGGGGGACAGGGTGATGGTTCTTCCCGGCCCCCTTTCAGTGCAGAGTGTTAGAACCACGAGCTGGGTGCTCTTTTGGGCACGGGACAGCCTTCCAACTCTGCCTACCATGGGGTCCTCTTCCAACATCCACTATGAAGGCCAGTGTATGTCAGGGATCACAGTGACATCTGACCCTGTATTGACCCAGAAAGGGATACAAATAGCAGAGCCATCATACCTGTTATGGAGGAGGCAGCCAGCGCACACTATCAGTGGGTGCCTCCCCACCTGCGCAGCGAATACCACCCATGGATCTTGCTCCCACACCTTCATGGCCAGGGCTACTCAGGGTCCTCGTCCCCAGGGAGCCATTCTCGGCATTCCTGGGGTGTGGATGGGCTTGTCTGTGCCGTTGGCTGGGTTGAGATGTTAACTGTGGGAGGGTGCAGCGGGTGCAAGAGTTCCGCGCCCCACTGACAATTGGCAAAACCGCTTCACGTTCCGGGTGGGAGGGGGCTGTGTGCGGCCCTGGCGCCCCCTCCCCCTTCTGTTTCCCTGATTCTTGGTTTTGCACTGCCTAGTGAAATGCCCCCTCCTACCACATGCCCTGCATGGCCCTCTGGGTCCCGTCTGCCACAGGGGAATGGCTGTCAGTGGGTATCCCGATCGACAGCAGTTTGCTACAATGTGGCCCTCCTGGCCACACTTAAAAGAAGCCATAACATTGGTTATAGCAGCATGGACAGCTGCTTGAATTGGGGCTAGGTGTTCCTCTTTGACAACATGTCTTATCATATCTGCTAAAGTAACCCCGGGCGGTAGCAACTGCAAGATATCCTTTGTGGCGGTGTTATGCTGCTGGCGCAGACACTCCGCCAGCACAGGGCCCTTTGCTTCTGACAGCAAAGTAGAAGAATCAATTGCGGCCTGCAGGTGGTCCACAAACTGCGAGAAACCCTCACTTTCATTCTGTTTCATGGTGGACCATGGCGATGGCCTGATAATGACTTCAGACACAGAGCGAATAGCCTCTCTGGAAGCTCAGGTTGTTGCTACTAACTCGGGGGCCCGAAGGCGCTCAGCCTGTGCTAGGGGGTGATCATAGTCAGGTCCCTGCCCATTAAACGCTACAGGCTGGAGCCATGCAGCGGATGGTCTGCTCCAGACACTAAGGCTAGCTGCCTTGCACAGTTATCCTCCCACTCTTGTTTAAAAACAATCATTCCTGCGCCATCAAAAATTATCCTGCACGTCTGTTTGATGTGGAGAGATTTATTAATAATTGGTTAGCTGAGAAAGGCCACGCTGAAATAATGCCGCTGGTTAAGCTGAAGGAGAAAAGCCAGCAGTCAGCAAGCTAAAAGGAAAGGTCAGCAGTGACCTTGCTGCAACATGAGGGGAGGGAGTAGAGATATTCCTGAATATATCTTGAGAATATGTGAAAAGTATCAAAAGTAGAACTATAAGGAATGCAGAAGTAGGCGTAGGTGCTGATATGTAACTAACCATTCCTGAGCTCAACTTTTGCAATATGTATGAAGCTCATTATGAACTGTATTTACCCCGCCGTACTGATCAATAAAATTGGGCCTGTGATGATCAAATTGATGTCTGGGTCTCCTTCCGTCGACAAATGGTGGAGAATGCGGGCATAACCGAATCTCTGCCCTTTTTCTTGGAATAAAAGAAAAAGGGATTACGCCACGGTCAAGGAAGTTGGGTTTGGGTCCTTGCAGCCGGGACGGTGCCAGAATTTGAAGCACCCTTAAGGTTCACAACCGTGACTTAAGCCAATACGTGTCCGCCGGAGCCTGGAGAGCTGCAACAGCGCTGATTAATAGGTATGGATAGGCAAGCGGCATATGATTTATTTACCGCCTATTTAGAGCGGCGTGGGATAAAAGGGATAGATTTAAAAAAGGAGTTACCAGGGTTATTAGCCTATGGCCATGCTAAGGGTATTTTTTCTAATCCTCATACAGTTCATGAGCTAGCAGAGTGGAAGAAGTTTGGGGAAATATTGTGAGATACAGTGCTAGACGATGATAAGTCAGCAAAGAAATTAGGAAAGTTATGGCGGGTGGTGTATAACACGTTACTTCAGCAGGTCTCTGAGAGAAAGGCAGCAGAAAGGGCAACAGAAGCTCATAAGAGGAATATAGGGTATGGTCGTGAGGTTGATCCCCTGGCACCTTCTGTAACTAAGGTACTTATGCCTAAGAGTCCCCAGCAAAGTGGTGTGGAGGATTTTCCTATAGGCGCAGTGGAACCGTCTGCACCTTTCCTGTCAGAGGGGGAGGGCGAGTTGGATGGTGGGGGTAAGAGCAAACCAGCTTTGCCTCCGCCACCAGCTTCAGGCGGGTCGGATGGTGGGGGTGGGAGCAAGCCAGCTTTGCCTCCGCCGCCAGCCTTGCCTCCGCCGCTTCCCCTCAGCGAGCCGGCTCCGGTTACAGCTTCGGCGGGGGAGGGGGGCCTTTCCCCCGCCCGAGCCGGCTCCAGCGGGGGGGTCGATTCACCCCCGCAGGCCGGCTCCACTCGAGCCGGCTCCGGTTTCACTGTCAGCTCCAGCGGGGGGGCTGCTTCCCCTGCTTCCCCCGCGCGAGCCAGCCTCTGCTCCACTGCCTTCCCCGTGCGAAAACTCGGTGTCTGCACCGAAGCGCCAGCAGCATAGCACCCTTAAAGAGCCAGATCCCATCCCAGGGGCACACCGTGATCCATGGGGGGAGATGGCTAAACAGAGGAGGGAAGCTTGGGCTGCTTTGGCAAAGGAAGTAATGCAAATGGGGGATGGTGAAGCGGTGGAAATAGCTTCTAGTCTTGCATGTCCGGTAACATACACACCACAGTATGATGCACAGGGGAACCTTACGCATAATATAGCAGAATATACTCCCTTAGATTGGAAGCTGTTAACTCAGCTACGTTCTACGGTTAGTCAGTTTGGAGTAAAAAGTGAACCTGTTAGGCAAATGTTAGATTATCTTTTTAATACTCAGGTTTTATGTCCTAATGATTTAAGAGGAATAGTTCGGTTGATATTCACTCAGCATCAGCAGTTATTGTTTAATGCACATGACCCATTACATGGAGTAACAGTAAAGGAGCTGATGGGCTTAGAGGCATTTTTACGTACAGAGGCACAGATGATATTGGGAGAAGATAAACTTAGAGAGTCTATGTGGTTAGTGAGTGCTGCAATAGACATGGTTAAAGAGCCAGGAGGGTTACCGGCTTATATGGGCATTAAACAAGGTAGAGAAGAATCATTTGGAAATTTTATTGATAGAACAGCTACTGCTATAGATCGGGCTGGTGTTGCAGGGTGCTATTGAAGTAGTGTGCCTTGCAAAATAGCAATCCAGCAACCCAAAGAGTGTTAGCTACTTTAGGGGCAAATTGGGCTATTGAGGAAGCATTAGAGCGAATGGCATTAATGCCAACAGCTTCGCAGGCATTTATAGCAGAAGCCTTAAAGGAATTAGGATTAGGGTTACAAAAGCAAGCAGAGTCCACTCAAAATCAGGTGTTAGCTGCTCTTGCTCCTCTCCCAAGAGGCTCACTGGCAGTCACGTAAGGAGGCTCGAGACCATTCATCAAGTGTTACTGATGCGGCAATGAGGGACAGACACAAGTTGCCGCCTGACATCGGAGACACCAGCTGCTGCCGTGACATCGCTGCTACCTCCTGTCTGCAACCCGCAACAACAGGGAGCCTCGGCTTGGACTTATCAGCAGCAGTAGACATCACACTAATGACGAACCGGCCTGAGAGGATACCCACTGGAGTAAGGGGCCCTCTTATATTAAATGGACAAACATGTGGAGCATTATTGCTGGGACGTTCCTCTACAACTATGTTGGGATTATTTGTTTTGCCTGGTGTTATCGATGCGGACTTTACAGGGGAAATACAAATTATGGCTTACACCCTTTATCCTCTGATTAAAATTACAAAGGGACAATGCATTGCACAATTGGTACCACTGTCACAAATGACATCAGGAATACAATCATTTACTGGACAAACACGGGATGAAAAAGGTTTTGGCTTTACTGGTGTTACACTTTTAACTGTGGATTTACAAAATAGACCAAAGCAAAAGGTTGAAATTACTTATGGGCATCAAAGCATAACCCTTTATGGATTATTGGATACAGGAGCAGATACTAGCATCATTTCTCCAGAAGCATGGCCACAACATTGGCCTCTATTTCCTTCATCAAACATGCTCACAGGAGTGGGAGGATTTACATTGGCAAGCAGATCGCCGTCTTTGTCTGTGTGCATTGAGAATCAACAAATATCTGCTGTGTTTTCAATTGTTCAACTGCCTCCTACAGTTTCCTGCTTAATTGGAAGGGACATTTTAACGCAATTGGGAGTGGTGTTAACTAATCAGCACTCTTTGGGGTAATTGCCATTGCTTGGACTTTCCCCATTCCACTCACCTGGAAAACGGATACACCAGTGATGGTTAAGCAATGGCCACTAAAAGGGGACAGTCTTATGCATGCCCATTAACTGGTACAGGAACAATATACAAAAGGGACACCTACGTTTATCCACAAGCCCTTGCATATTCACTTGTTATTGCTGCAGAGAAAATTCAGACTACAAAGCCCTGGAAATATTTGGGATGGACTCTGACGGATCAAATAGTAATACCACAAAAATTGGAATTACAATTGGACATTAAAACTCTACATGATGCACAGAAGTTGCTGGGAGACTTACAGTGGCTGAAGCCTATTGTGGGAATACCAAATCATTTATTAGAAACCCTATGGCCTTTGTTAAGAGGCGTGGACCCTACTACTCCTGTACACCTGGCAAAGGAGCATCATCTTGCTTTGCAGCAAATTAGTAACTGTGTACAGCAAGGGTATGTGTCTCGTCGACAACTCGACTAGCCCATTGACCTTACTATCTGCAATAGCCCTTGCCACTTGCTTGGTGCTCTCTCTCAGTTGCAAAAGAAAACGGGGGAGATACGGGTGTTGGAATGGTTATCACCACCACTACAGCATAAGAAAACAGTATCTTCAAAAATTGAACAATTGGCTGCATTAATCAAAAAGGGGCGTCTCAGAATTCTTGAAGTGGATGGTAGAGAACCTGCTACTATTAGATTGCCTATGGAAAAGGAAACCTTGGACTGGTACTTGATTAATTCAAAGAATTTACAAGAAGCATTATTGATGTCACCTGCTAAAGTAGAGACTAGTAAATTGGTGCCTAGAGTTTTGCAATGGATGACAGAATGGAACTGGATCACTCGACCTTTGAGAGAAGAACGCCCCATAGAAGGAGCTATTACAGCTTTTACGGATGCAGGAAAGAAATCAAGGCGTGCTGCTGTTACCTGGCAAGAAAAGGGACAATGGAAGCATCAACTCCTCACAGCAGACCTTGCAGATAGCTTACAAACTTTGGAATTGTTAGCAGTAGTATGGGCGGTGTCCAACTTACAGGAACCTTTAAATGTGGTCACAGACTCTATGTATGTTGCAGGAGTAGTCAAACGAATAGAGGAAGCAGCAATTAAGGAAGTGAATAATAAACGATTGTATGAGTTACTGATACAGTTAAGGAAGGCTTTACGAGAAAGAAATGCAGCATATTCTGTGATTCATATTAGGAGCCATAAGTGGTCTGAAGGTTTAGGAGAAGGGAATGAACGTGCAGATAAATTGGTTACCCTACCCATTGATAATTCTTGTCCTATTGACAAGCACACATTGGCCAGAGAAGCACATAGTAGATATCATCAAAATGCAAGAGGTTTAGCAAAACACTTTGAGCTGAGTTTGTCAGAAGCCAAGGCCATTGTCAGAGCATGTCCAACATGTAGTTATCATAATGGTGGGATAGGTCTAGGCATCGGGGTTAATCCTCGAGGTTTAGAAATAAATGAGAAATGGCAAATGGATGTTACACACGTAGCCAGATTTGGTAAAGTCAAGCATGTGCACATCACCATAGATACATATAGTCATTACATATGGGCTACAGCTCAAGCAGGAGAGAAAGCTACACATGTTATCAGACACCTGTTAAGTTGTTTCGCTGTTATGGGAGTTCCAAAGAGTATTAAAACCGATAATGGTCCAGCTTATGTAAGTGCTAGGGTTTGGAAATTTTTGAATCAGTGGTCTGTTAAGCACGTGACAGGTATTCCACACTCTCCTACTGGACAGGCAATAGTGGAAAGAGCAAACGGTACCCTTAAGCAGTATATTGAAAAACATCAAGATTTGGCAGATCCACAAGCATGTTTGTCTAAGGTTTTGTATGTGATTAACCATTTATGCATTTTTGGGGAAGATGATAACCCCCCTGCAATGAAACATCATCCAAGGTCAGGTCAGGAAAATACCAAGGAAACAGAGGTCTGGGTTAAGTATAAGAACCCAAGTACAGGACTATGGGAAAAACCTGCAAAAGTATTATATTGGGGTCGGGGGTATCTTTGTGTTTCCTCACCTACAGGGCCTTTGTGGGTGCCTGCTAAGTGGACTAAACCTGTTTTTGATGCAGCCTCTGGTGGATCGCCTCACGGAGGAGGACAGGGAGCGACTGGGGAAGAAACTGCTTCTAGTCCTACAACCACTACTGTTACAATTGAAGGGGTACTCGGAAGCGGTGGACAGAGCACTGACACGTCACTATCGGACAGCCCAGGAGCTGATTGGTTTTATTGACTCATTATCAACTTTTCGCTTAACAAATCCAGCGAAACTACATTGCCTTGACTGTCACAATCCACATTGTGCTGCCTGGATAGCTCTACGTTGTGGGGGTTGTGAAAGAACTTTTTGGATAGAACAATCATTGTTGTGGGATTTGTGGTGTCATACTTGTGAACACGAGCACATGTGGGGCAAAAGCTGGCAAGATGAATTAAGGAGACAAACAGGGCAAAACGCATATATAGCTTTAAATCTTTATGAGTCTCCTGAACAGAAAATTCTTGCTTATTATCGATGGGAAGTACAATGTATTGTAAATAGAATTAAGGTTCAAAGTAAATCACGTATAGTTTCTATAAGGTGTAGGAAATTAGTGCCTTTAACACAGCATTCAATTGTAGGACCCTTCCAAGGGGATCCTGATAGAGCATTAGATTGCTGCATTGACAAGTTGCAAAAATTGAGTTTGCAAGTGGCAGGACCAGTGAAATCAGGAGCAGCAAGATTGAAGACAGATAAGAAAAAGAAGGCAAAAAGGGAACGGTCTCATTGGAATAAGGGTATCAGTGATTGCTAATTAATTTTCTATGATTAGAACACTTTTACAGTTGTGGGACCCTCAGGAGGATATAGTTGTTGAGGAGGATAACGAACAAGAACTACGATTACGAAATAAGATACACCTTGTGTTAAAGAAAGACCTTGAGCTGTTAGCCTCATACAGTAAAAAGGCAGAAGAGGCTTTGCGATCACCACCATTGAATTGGTTGCTTTGGATTGAAGAACCACAATTTTATACTGGTCCTTACTTATATTCACTTCCTTGTTATGTTTGCAAAAGGGATAATGATAAATGCTATGCATGGGTAGCTTTGCATTGTGCAGATTGTAATCAGGTTTATTGGTATTCACAGAGGTCAGTAGATTATTTATGGTGTAACCCTTGTTCTGAAAGGTGGATTCGAAATTATTTCTGGGTTAGAGCTCTTGAACAAAGTACTGGCCTGCCAGGACGGACAGGATTACAGCTCTTTGAGAGTGCAGAACAAGTGATTATAGCATATCTTAGGTGGAAGTTGCAGGAAAACCTTAGAGTATTTGAAATTACTAAAGCCTCACGCATCATAGCAGCTCGCTGTAAAGCTGATTTGCCTTCAAACTTACCTCATGCTATACCTGTGAGCAAGGATGCTGATTTAGAATTAGATCAGTATATTCAAAAATTAACTCAGCCTTACAATAGACAATCTAACAAACCAGGGAAAAGACAGCGAAGAAAGGAAAAACAACGCAAGCAGAAGGAAGAAAGGGAGAAGCAAAGCAAGCAGAAAGAAAAATGAGGTTTGTTCTTGTTATACTGCTCAATGCTGTAGCAAGTGAAGCAGTAGGAATAACACACTTTAGTCAACCAAGGGAAAATTTATGGGTGACACTTGCTAATCAAACTAACCAATCATCACTTTGTCTTAGTCTTGGAGGAGTCACTAACCCATTTCAAACATGCCTGGTAGGACTTCCTGTGTGGTCTCCTGGAGAATTTTGCAGTTTGATAAACAATCAAACCTTATGTATGTCTAACATGTCAAACATCACATTGCCGGTGCAACAAGGGTATACTGCAGGTCAGAGTGATGGCTATCGTCAATGCTTACTAATCCAATCACTTAACACCTCTTTGCATTCTCCTCCTGAGGAACTGGATCTTTTGGGAAGTACAAATGCCAGCGTATCTAACACTACAGCTGGTGGATGGTTTAGCTTCAGACTTTCGGGTGCTCAGAATTTAAACCAACCTAAAGAAACATGGGCCACCCTCGATTCATCCCTGAATGTGAGTGAATTCTCTCCACAGCATTACAGTCAATGTAACAGCACAAATATCACCGCACCAATGAAATTACCCACAGGAATATTTTTGATTTGTGGAGACAGGGCGTGGAATGGTATACCAGCCAAACCACAGGGTGGACCCTGTTATTTGGGAAAATTGTCACTGTTTCACCCTAATGTGTCCTTGCTAATGCAGCTGAGTCAAAATTCAAACAGGAAAAAACGTAGCATACATGACTTAGACTGCAGCAAGATAGGAGATCCACGGTTTTGGGGCACATTCAAACAGGTGGTGGTTTCAACTATCATGCCAGGAGGATCTGCCAATAAAGCTATGAATTTAGCAAAACAATTAGGATGCTGGGCAAGGGATGAGCTGAACAAGACATCACAAATTCTAGACATGTTAACTGCAGATGTGCAAAGTGTTAACCATGCTGTTTTGCAGAATAGAGCTGCTGTAGATTTTTTGCTCTTAGCACAAGGGCATGGATGTGAAGAGTTTGAGGGAATGTGTTGCATGAATCTGTCTGATCATTCGGTGTCCATTCACACTAAGATAAAAGAACTGCAACAGGGACTTCACAAACTTAAGGAAGAAGACGGTTTAGGAATTGACGAATGGCTTAAAGGCCTAGGACTTGGACCGTGGCTGAGGAACCTTGTGATCTATGCTATAGGCCTGCTGGGTGTAATCTTACTGTTTTTGCTTATTTTGCCTTGTATCTTTAACTGTATTCAAAACATGGTCAGCCGTACAATAGCAAAAACATGGCAAACTAATCTCCTTGCGCAAGAAGAAAACGGGGGAAATGTGGAGAGATTTATTAATAATTGGTTAGCTGAGAAAGGCCACGCTGAAATAATGCCGCTGGTTAAGCTGAAGGAGAAAAGCCAGCAGTCAGCAAGCTAAAAGGAAAGGTCAGCAGTGACCTTGCTGCAACATGAGGGGAGGGAGTAGAGATATTCCTGAATATATCTTGAGAATATGTGAAAAGTATCAAAAGTAGAACTATAAGGAATGCAGAAGTAGGCGTAGGTGCTGATATGTAACTAACCAATCCTGAGCTCAACTTTTGCAATATGTATGAAGCTCATTATGAACTGTATTTAACCCGCCGTACTGATCAATAAAATTGGGCCTGTGATGATCAAATTGATGTCTGGGTCTCCTTCCGTCGACATTTGATGTCAAAAGGGAGCATGTCGTCCCACCCAAAAACACTGTCTATAAGAGTGGAGACCATCGCTGAATTAATTCCTCTGTCTGCAATTGCCTTCTCAATTGCCTGGACATCCTTGTGGTTTACAGGTGTATAAGTTCTCTGATTCCCGCCTAGCCCCCCTGCCCGGACAGGAAACACTAGCTTGGCTGGAGGGGCCCACTCGGCACACGCTCTTTTTATTTTCCTCGACTCCGTGAGAGGGGTTTGTTCCTTGACCCAAAGAGGAGGACTGCAGTGGCTACCCTTATGGGTCCTCACTCCCGCTTCCTCTGTATCAGAATAGCCAGAATAAGAATTGGGATCAGCAGCGGACCGCTTAGAAAACCACTCATCCCAGTCCAAGTCCGAGTCAGTCCCAGAACTCAACTGACTGGTGACTTCCAGGTTCCCTGGCCTTCCTTCTGCCTTAGCCCCGGGCCGCTCTCTCCCTCTAAGCTCACCCCACCTCCTGCTGTAACGCGATCTCCGACACACACTCCGAGCAACGTCAGCTTTCCCTCCGTGCTCCTTCCCTCTGTAGCACCTGCGGATGCCTGCATTAACTTACAGCCCTCCACTGTCTCCACCTATCGTGACTGCATTCTCCGCTTTCAGAAACTCACCGTTTTGTCAGCAAGCAGGGCGGAGGCCCCACCCAGGCTCCCTCGGAGCCCGAATCAATGGCGGCCCCGCTCCGCGGTCCTGCGTTAACGGCCATGCTCCCCGCTCCTAGCTTAATGGCCAGGCTCCACGCCCTTAGGCTAACGGCCCGGCATGGCACTTCTGAATCAACGGCTGCCACTCGGGCTTCCTCCAGCAGCCCGTCCCAAAATAATCTACTCGGGGGCGTTCCTGTGGCTGCAAATCACCACCCTCTGTGGAATCTAAATCACCCACATCCTGCCTGGGCCCCTCCCGCAAGCAGTCCTGGGCGGCCTGTGGAGAGTCAGGGATCTGCGTGCCAAAAAAATCAGGCTGTACAGTCAGTCAGGATATCTCCCCCTTCAGTCAGACCTTTGCTCCGTGCCTGGCTGTACCCAGCCGGACGTGAGCAGAAGGAAATGACACTGACTGCCCAAGCTATAAAAACCCTTGTGACCTCTCAATAAACGCCATTTGCTGTCCACCACGTTGCTGTCTGGAGCATATGGACCGAGTGACCCTGGGGTTAGGGCCACTGTACCGGACTAAGAACCAGGTCGCAACGTCTTGAAGGCAACATCTGGTGCCGAAAACCCGGGACACGATCACTGCCCGGGGTTCGGGGATTGCCTGGACGAGGAACCGGCGGCTGCACAGCTGGCCTAGTGTAGCGGGGGGAACGCCCCCGGACCAGCAAGGAGCATGGATGCTATTGAGAAGGTCGTAAGTCAGATTCACGCGCAGTGGGGTATCGAGTGTAAGCTTAAAGATTTACGTCTTGCAATCCCGAGACTGATTAAGCTTGGGGCTATAGAAAGCCCGGTAGAAATTCTCCATCCAGAGATATGGGATAACTACACAAAGGCTCTGGCCCAGGAAACCATGTCCTCAGGCTCAGGGAAAGCCCTCCAATTGTGGGGCAGCCTTATCCAGGCTCTGCAAAAAGCTCAGCAGAAGCAAGAAACCTGGAAAGTCACGCGAACTTGTTTATTAGCCACGCCGCTGCTGAGGATAGGGGCAGCGACGCAAACCACGGAGGATTTTGACCCGGTCGGGCGCGTGGAGGCACGAACGACGGAACCCTCTAAGAGACCGGACTCACCATCGGAGGGGGGGGAGCGTGCGTGGACGTTTTGGCAGGGGCTAGCAGAGGAGGCGTGGGAGGCCCCATAATTTTGGACCCCGAAGCGGTTGATAAAACCGCACCCTGGCCATATGCGTTTGAAAATGGCACCGGAGAAGGTGACCGGGGCTGGAAGGATGACATGGGGGGTGGAAATGAAGAAGGCTCGCTGAACAGCACAAGCGTGGGGGAGCGGGGAGGAGGGGCGGCTCCTGAGAAAACCAATCAGAGCGCTCAATTCAAATTAGGTCCTTATAGGGCAAGGACCTCCCCCAGCAGGAGGTTGGGAGAGCCCAAGGGGAGGGAACGGCCTGACCCCCGCAAGAAGGGGCGGGGTCGGAGCGCGAGAAAACGGCAGAGCAGCCCTGGAACGTCCGGCCAGTCGACTTCCAGCTTGGACTCTGACTCGAGCTGGGATGGGCTCGAAAGCTGCTCGGAGGATTCCGACACTGACTAGGACTTTAACAAAAAGGGAGCAGCGGCATACAAGGTTACTAGCTGCTGCGCTTCTGTGTGGGTTAAAGGGATATCAGAGAAAGATCGAACCCCGCTTACAGACTGGTGGAAAATAAAAATGGCTTGTGCAGAGTGGGTTCCATCTGACACACTGGTTTTCCCGGTGCGTGTGGGGGGTGCAGGCGGAAATCAAAGAACCTACTCCCCGGTAAACCCGAAAGACGTACAAGCAATTATTAAAGCGATTGCAGACAGGGCAATTAATTCTGCCATGGTTTCCACACTCGTTGACAGCGTTTTTGGAGGCAATGATATGCTTCTGTTTGATATCAAACAGACTTGGAGGATGATTTTCGAAGGGGCGGGGATGATCGTTTTTAAACAGGAATGGGAGGACAATTGTGTAAAGCACCTAGCCTTAATAACAGGGGCAGACCATCCCCTGCATGGCTCCAGCATACAGAGGCTAATGGGCACAGACCCCACTATGATCACCCCTCAGGCACAGGTTGAGGGCTTGCAGGCCCATGAGGTTATGACAACAACCCGTGCTGCCCGAGAAGCCATCCATGTTGCTTCCAAAGTAATAGCCAGACCATCGCCATGGTCCACTGTAAAGCAGAATGAGAGTGAGAGCTTCACTCAGTTTGTGGACCGCCTTCAGGCAGCATTAGATTCCTCTGCATTACCCTCAGAGGCAAAGGGTCCTGTGCTAGCAGAGTGCCTACGCCAGCAATGCAACTCAGCCACCAAGGACATTTTAAGATCACTGCCCCCTGGGTCCAATGTTGCTGCCATGATCAGACATGTTGCAAAGGAAGAACACCTAGCTCCCATCCAAGCAGCAGTTCACACTGCAATAACCAGTGTGATGGCGTGCTTTAAGTGTGGCCAGGCAGGCCACGTGGCAGTAAACTGCCCCCAGCCAGGACGCCCTTCTGGTGGGCAGCTAATGGTAGTTCTAGCCACAAAACACAGATGCTAAAACTTACCTCCCCATCCGATCTCTTAGCCAAACCAACCCTCTCTAATCCATTCTTAAGCATGTTAAATGCTACCTTCTTATCGTTAAACCAATCCAACCCGAACCTCACAGAGTCATGCTGGTTATGCTATGATGCACAACCCCCTTTTTACGAAGGTGTTGCCCTCGATCTCCCATTCATCTTCTCAAAGTCAGATAATCCACGCCAATGCAGATGGGACACCCCCTGGAGAGGCATTACCCTAAGTCAAGTTACAGGCCAAGGCAAATGCTTTGGCAATGCAACCTTGGCAAAGCAGATGGGCAATGTCTGCCGGGAATTTGTCAGACTTAAGGGAGGGAAGTTCCAATGGGTGATCCCAGCTGCATCGGAAATGTGGGTCTGTCAACGATCCGGAGTAAGCCCATGTGTACTCCTTGCCAAATGTGATCATTTTACTGACTTTTGTGTCCAAGTTCTAATTGTCCCCAGAGTCCTGTATCGCCAGGAAGAAGAGGTGTACCGCTTGTTCAAGGAACCCGACCGGCTCCACAAACGAGAAGTGATAACAGGCATCACCATCGCAAGGCTCCACGGTTTAGGAGCTACCGGCACTACCACAGGCATCTCAGCCCTTGCAACACAACATCAAGGACTGGCACAACTGCAGATGACAGTCGACGAGGACTTGCAGAGGATCAAGAAATCCATTTCTTCCCTAGAAAAATCCCTTTCCTCGCTCTCAGAGGTTGTCCTCCAAAACAGGCGAGGACTGGGCCTTTTGTTCATGCAGCAAGAAGGCCTGTGTGCCGCCTTGAAAGAGGAATACTGCTTTTATGCGGACCACACTGGAGTCGTCAGAGACTCCATGGCCGAACTGAGAAACCGACTAAACCTAAGAAAAATGGACAGAGAAAGCTCAACTCAACAGGGCTGGTTCGAGTCGTGGTTCAACCGGCCCCCATGGCTCACCACCCTGATTTCTACCCTAATAAGCCCAGTCATTATAATCTTACTAACCCTAATCTTCGGGCCTTGCATATTAAACAAACTGGTGCTATTTGTTAAAAAGCGTTTAGAGACGGTTAACATTATGTTTCTCGAGCACTGACAATTACTTTAGGGCGTGCCAGTTACTAACACACTTAAAATTTTATACTAATTTTACTAACCCATGAAATTTTGTAACCTCTACATTTTATAATTTTATACGATTTTTACTAATCATGAGGGAGGGGGGAAAATGCGGAGAGTCAGGGATCTGTGTGCAGAAGAAATCGGGCTGTATGGTCAGTCAGGACATCCCCTCCCTGCAGTCAGACCTTTGCTCCGTACCTGGTCGCACCCAGCCAGACGTGAGCAGAAGGAAATGACACTGACTGCCCAAGCTATAAAAAACCCTTGTGACCTCTCAATAAACGCCATTTTCTGTCCACAACGTTGGTGTCTGGAGCATATGGACCGAGTGACCCTGGGCTTTGGGCCACCGTGCCGGACTAAGAACCAGGTCGCCACACCTTGAAGGCAACAGCGGCCCCCCACTCCCTCCTCTCCTGCCAAGGAGCCCACAAAACCCTGCCCCATAGTTCAAAAATGACCTTGAAAAGGGACTCCATTCTCTCCCTCACTGGTCCCTCGGCACGACCCCTCCTCTTTCGCTAGCCTGGCGCGAGCCCTTCTCCTGCGCCAATCCTGATGCGAGCCTTCCTCTTCTGTTGGCTGCGGTGTGAGTCCTTGTCCTTCGCTGATTCTCCAGCACGAGACTTCCTCCTCCACCGCCCCGGCGTGAGCCTTCCTCCTTCGTCGGTCCTTTGGGGCGAGACTTCATCCTCCGCCAGCTCCTAGTGCGAGACTTCCTCTTTCACCGATATTCCAACGGGAGATTTTCCCCCTTTCGTTCGTCCTCCAGGAGCATCCTCCCTGTCGGAGACAGTCCTGCTGCTCCGGTTGCTTTTCCCTTGCCTAGGAGATTCCCACTTCTGGATTCGATCCCGGGTGGTCGGCACCGCTTGTTGCCGCTGCTACAGGTGCTAGGGGTGTGGTGTCCCAGGTCAAGCATGGCTCGGTGGCAGCACCCCTGGCACACGGACCAAGACACACGCTGACCCCAATGTGGTGGATGGTGAAATGGCCTTTATTAACTGCCAACAGGGGGAATTAATAACAGGGGGGTAACGGCAAAGGGAGAGGGGTTAGGCGTAATATCGCAAGATGTCCTAGATAACACGATATCTTGAGCCCACATTAGACCATCAGATTTTATCCTGTAAATGGTTATTTTGTGTTCCCGCACCCTGCTTCCCTTGCTTCCCATTTTCTCGTTTGAGGGAGGTTTCCGCCTTCAGGGAAGCCCGCTGCATTTATGTCGTGGCGCCGGGCGGGTGAGCGCTGGCAGCAGGGTTTTTGGTGTGAAGGGTGTCTTTAGTTGCTGGCTTTGGGGGCAGTCCTGGGCAAAGTCTCCTGGCTTTTTGCATATGAAGCAAATGACATGTTGGAGTTGTTCTGGTGACATCTGTTGCCTCCTCACTCCTGGAGATGGTGGCACACCTGCCACCGTCTCTGGGTCTGTCGGCCTTGACCACACCCTCTCGTGCAGCCTTCCTAGCACAGGCTTCCATCATCTCTGCCAGTGTAGGTGGGGGCTTGAGAGGCAGTCCCAGGGGCACCCTGCTGCACACTTCATTGGCATTCCTCTGTGCCATCTCTTTCACTATCTCCATCTGTGTCCTGGGGTCCCGTACTTGTCTCTCAACCTGTGCACAGAGCCAGGTGACAAACTGCAAGAAACTTTCTGAAGGAGACTGTTTAATGTCGAGGAAACTACCACTAGCTTCAGCAGTGGGTAGCTGGTGAAAAGTCTTATCTGCAGCATTTGAAATCTTATCTAGAATGAATTTTGACAACATCCGAGCTTGGTCCTCAGGCTTAGCACACTGCCCCTTGCAACAAAAACGTTCATAAGTAATGGTATTATTTTCTAAATCTTTGGAACCTTGAGGAGTTTGTTTAAATTCTTCTACAAGATCTCTGAGAGATCTCTTCCAGGAGCTTTCCCAGAGATCGAACTCCACCTGGGTAAGCAGGCACCGGAGAAGATCTACAATGTCAGCAGGAACAAATTCAAGGGATGTTAACATAGCCTTCATCATACTTCAAAAATTTTCACTATTTCTCCCAAATTCCAATTGACTTTTAGATAACTCCCGCTTTGAGTGATATGAGAAGGGCTGGTAAGTACTAGGCCCAGCACTACCACCCCTGTACTGAGCAGGGGCTACCAAGTGGATGACAGATTCCTCCCTGTTTTATCCCTTCAGCCCCACCACCGTGGGACCTGGCAGAGGGACCACCCCCTGCCCCAGCTCCAGTGCCTTGGGAAGCAGGGGGGGAAAGAGCCATCACCCCACCCCCATGGAGAGTGGGAGGGGATACACCCCTTGCCTCTACCCCTCCCACCCTGGTGGTTTGGTAAGTGGGAGGAGGGACATCCCTGTCCCCTGCCCCACGCCTGTGGGAACCAGGCAGGGCCCCACTCCCCAGCCCTCAGCCCCAGCCCCCAAGCCCCTGGCCCCACTCTCTTGGGACCCAGGAAAGGGGGCGTGGGATACAGGCAAGGGGGCGGGGCAACTGTGGGAACCAGGGGTGGGGTTACAGGATGATGTAATGGGGGTGGGGACTCAAAGGGAGGGGGAGGAGCATCCAAGGGAAGGAAGGGGTTGTGAGACCAGAAGGGGTTGGAGGAGGGGACAGGTGGGTGAAAGTGGTTGTGAGGAGAAGAAGGGCGGGTGGGGGGCTGAAACACGTGGCTGCCGCCATTTTGGGCTCCGGCCATGCGGTCAGCAGTATCACAACTGCCAGGGCCGGGGTACAGGGAGAGAGGCGGAAGGCCAGGATAGCAATGGCAGTGCCCGGTACCCTGGAATTGCCGGGAAGCCTCGCTCAGTTCAGGGGCAGAGGGTTCTTGGCGAGGAGTATCGGAAACCGCAGGAGGGGTGATTTGCTCTGGCTGCCCTTTCAAATCCCTTTTGAGGAATTCTTCCCGAATTATCAGGAACACAGGGAAAAATGGGGACACTGTCCCATCTCCCTGTTCAGCCTTTGCTGTTAACAAGGCTCCAATTAGGTCCCAGGCAGAGGCAGAGTTAACAATTATGTTGCTGCCGCTCGGGGCATGGTGTCCCGGGTTGAGGGCGACACTGTGGCAGCACCCTGCCACAGGACCAAAGCACACGCTGACACCGATGTGCTGGGCGGTGAAATGGCCTTTATTAACAATTGAGCAGGGTAATTTATAACAGGGGGTAACAGCAGGACAACGGTGAAGGGAGAGGGGTTGGGCGTAATATCGCAAGATGCCCAAGATAACGCTATATCTTGACCCCAAATTTTCCCCCCCTTTCATGAGCTGTTAAAAACATAGAAAATGGTAAGGTTAAACCTGCCTAGTCAGACAGTAGAAACTTGTAACTGTAACAAAACAAACAACTGTAGCAAACTTGTAACAAACTAATGACTGTAGACATTTAACAAATGAAAAGTTAAACAACGAATCGCAAACGAAAAGCTAACTATCTCTAACTGGTTTTCTAAAAAAGAAAACAACACAATCTTATTCAAAATACAGGGTTTCTTGCTGACTAAAACGCGACAAATAAGTCAGAGGAAGGTGGAAGCCCTGAAGCGAATGTAATCCACACATGGAAATACCAGCTACTTCATGGCCATTGTGGGAGATTACACGTTGGGCACCACCTGCGATATTCCATGGCTCTCTAGGCTTAATATAATCCAGAGCCGGCTCGCTCAATACTAAAGTCCACATGGAATGGCATGAACGAGACAAAAGACGAGGAGCGCTCTTCCCCATGTGGGAGCAAGTATCCTGTTTGTTGGCTCGTGTCAGGATACACCTGGAGTTGGAGACCGCCCAGGCAGGAAAGAGGCCGAGCCTCACCTGTGGTAGGGTTTTATGCCCCAGGTGATGGGGGCAGAGAAAGGGGACCGCGGCCAATGGGATAACACTGGGGAGGGGCGAGGGGAGGGACCACCCGTGGGGCACACCACCAGGGATACAGAGACCAGGGGGGTGAGGGAGGAATCCTGTGATGGGGAATATACCATCCACATGACCCAAAACCATTTTTCTCCAACACCCAGTGCAACCAACTAAATAACTATCTAGCGCAATACAACAGAGGGGCTCTTGGTGACACAAGGATCTGGTGGCAACTGAGTACCCACAAGTGTCCCCAGTGATACCCCATGACACATGACAGTGGTGACATCACTGTCCCCGCAGCAGCCTCGGGATGTCCTTGACGGCTTTTCGGCACCGCTTGGCCACTGCACGGCTGCCGGGGCCACCCGGGCCACCGGGGCCACCGGGGCCAGCATAGGGACTCAAGAGGAGGTTGTCGATATCCCACAGCGTCGGCAGCAGGTGATGCGAGGCCAGGCGAGCGCTGGCATCCCACAGCCGCGCATACTCAGCCACGTCAGCCACCAAGGACTCAAGGATATTGGGGGACATGTGCTCTGTCTTCAGGGTGTCCTCAATCTCCTTGAACTGGCATTGCATGTCCCAGATGAACTCGACAGCTTTGTCACACGCCTCCACCAAACGCTTCAGCGGCCCCACAGCCACCACTGCCCAATGTCCCCTCCAGGTGGCCGCCCTCGCCCGGCTGGTGGCCACCACGGCCTCATCCATGGCCTCGCTGGTAGCTTCCTCCTCCTCAGTGATCGCTGCTGCCACCTGAGCATCGTGCATGGCCCCTGCCGAGGCCCCCTCGACCCTGTCCAGGGTTACCGGCAGCCACCAGGGTGTGGCCACCAGGTTGTCCCCAGGTCTCTCCCTGAAGGTCTTTAACCACAGGTCCTTGGCCCAGGAGGGGTTTGCATCCCAGCAGATGTTGCACAGCTCATGGGCCTCCTCCTGCAGCCAGTCCCATCTCTCCTCCAGCACGGCCAACACCTCCTGCCAGGCCTTGGCCGCGGTGCTCACATCAGCCCAGGAGGTACCAGGGGTGGCCACGAGGGCGGCCAGGGCCCGGCCCAGGGACGGGACACCACGGTGGCCCAGGGAGGTGACATCCCCGTGGTCCAGGGTCTCACGGAGGCTCTGGGTGAATCTCCTCAGGGCGGCATGCAGGAACTTTGGGGACATGCGCTGCCGCACGTCCCTGTGTGACCCGGTCACAGCAGCCACCACCGTGCCCAGGGTGGCCACCACGGTGACCGGCCGACGCAGCAGCTGGAGAGGGGGCACCTGGGTAGGGGACAGGGGAGGTATCATGGACCTGGTGGCATTTATGGCTTCCTCCGGTGGCCCCTGTGGCCTCCCGGGGTCCCCTTTGCTCCTCCCTGGAGGGCTCTGCTGTCCCCTCTGTCCCTTTGTCACGCCCCCGTCCCCTCTGCCAACCCCACCATTCCCCCTGTTTCCCCCCTCCATCTCCCACTGCCCCCTTTCACCACCCCCTGTTGTACCCCCCTTCCACCCCTCTGTCACCTCCCCCCTTCCTGCCACTCCCGCCTGTCCCCTTTGCTCCCCCCTGTCTCCTCCCGCCACATCCCGTGTCCCCCCCATCCCCCCCTGTTCCTTCTCCCCCATTGTCCGCACTACCGGCCGGGTCCCCTCCCCATCCCGTCCCTGCTGTGCCCCCCCGTGTCCCCTCCCCTTTCCTGTCGCACCTCTTGGAGCTCCATCGTCACTGGGGACCCGGCCGGGACACCTCGGGGACGCTCGGGTGGCGAACGAGTCCCGGGACAGGCACCGGTGCAGGCACAGAACTGACCCCGCTGCCGACGCGAGAGGAAATGGCGGAGCCGCCTCACGAGGCGCGCCTAAAGCGGCGGGTCGGGGCCAGGCGAGGTGACGTCACCGCCCACCCTTTCCAATACCGCCTCGTTCCATGCAAGCTCCAGGATTTGGGCGCTTTGGCTCCATCCCCAGTGGATTTGGGCACCGTCCCGCCATTTCCAGGCGGATTAATTCCGCCGTTCCCGGCCGGATTTAGAAGGGAACGCGGAGCGCTCGGACGAGCCCACAGAATTGCCCTCAACCAAGATTGCCGCGCTGCTTCTCTCGCCAGACCTCTGGAGAGAAGCGCCAAAAGCCGCGCGGACCAATCAGAAGCCGCGCCTGGCAGAAGTACTGGCAGAAGTCCCCCCCGCGGCGGCTTCGGGCGGCCGCTTCCGGCAGAGCTGCGATGCATTGTGGGCATTGTGGTCCCGGTAGGGCCCAGCGGCGGCGGGGCGGGGCCGAGGGTCGGGGGGAGGGGGCGGTGCGGGAATTTGTGGGCGCCGAGGGAGCCCCGGGCCGCCCCTGGCAGCGCGGGATGGGCGACAGCGACCGCGGTCAGCACCGGGAGCGGGGGGGGGGGACGGTGAGGAGGTGGTGGGGGGATTAGAGGGGATTGGGGTGGGCTGAGGAGATGTGAGGGGATTTGGGGGGTCCTGAGGGAGTTTGGAGGGTCCGAAGGGTGAAACCGAGGGCGTGAGGGGATTTGGGGGATTCTGAGAGGGACTGGGGGGGTCCTGAGGGGATGTGAGGCGTTCTTAGGAGATTTGAGGGATCTTGAGTGGGTTTGTGGGGTCCTGAGGGAGAGCCGGGGGTCCTGAGGGGATTTGGGTGGATCTGAGTGGGACTGAGGCGTCCTGAAGTGATGTGAGGTGTTCTGAGGGGATTTGGGGGGATTCTGAGGGGGACTGGGCGGTCCTGAGGGGATGTGAGGGAATCTGAGGGGATTTGGGTGATCTTGAGGGAGAACCGGGGGTAGTGAGGTGATTTGGGGGATTCTGAGAGGGACTGGGGGGGTCCTGAGGGGCTGTGAGGGGTTCTGAGGGGATTTGGGGGATCTTGAGTGGGTTTGTGGGGTCCTGAGGGAGAGCCGGGGGTCCTGAGGGGATTTGGGTGGATCTGAGAGGGACTGATGTGTCATGAGGTCGAATTTGGACTCCTGAGGAGAAATTGGGGGTCCTGAGGGGATCTGGGGGGTCCTGAGGGGGTTTTGGAGGTCCTGAGGGGATTTGGGGGGTTGTGAGGAGGTTTAGGGATCCTGAGGAGGTGCTGGGGATCGTGGGGGATTGGGGGGGAGCTGAGGTGTTTGGGAATCCTGAGATGATCGGGGGGGGGGGGTTGTGGGGGCTCATTAGGGGAGTTGGGAATTGCTGAGGGGATGTGGAGGGTTCTGAGGGGGTTTGGCGGGGGTCGTGAGGGGTTTTGGGGGGTCCTGAGGGAGAACTGAGGGTCCTGAGGGGATGTGAGGGGTCATGAGGGGATTTGGGGAATCCTGAGGGGATTTGGGGGGTTTTGGAGAGTTCTGAGGGGAAATGGGGGGTCCTGAGTGGGTGTGAGGAGTCGTGAGGGGATATGGGGGATCCTGAGGGGTTTTCGGGGGATCCTGCGGGAAGAATTCGGGGTCCTGAGAGAGTTTGGGGGGGTTGTGATGGCCTTTGGGGGTGCTGAGGCGATATGAGGAAATTTCAGTGGGGATCTGAGGGAGAATTGGAGTTGTGAGAGTATTTGAGGGGGATTTTAGGGGGTCCTGAGGGGATCTGGGAGGTCCTGCAGGAATCTGAGAGAGAATTTTAAAGGGTCCTGAGGAGATTCTGGGTGGTCCCGACGGGGTTTTGGGCATCCCGAGGGAATCTGGGGGATCCTACAGGGATTTGGGGGCTCCCTGACTGGATTCGGGGATGTTTGGGGGGGATTTTGGGTCATTTTATAGTCCCTGATTGGAGTTTCGACTTTTTTTTTTGTGGTAATTTTAGGGTATTTTTGGAGTAATCGTGGTCCGTGACCGGAGTTTGGGGTTATTTGGGGGTTTTTGGGATAATTTTAGGGGGCCCGATCTCATTTCTTGCCGGCCCTTCCCGCCCAATCTCAGGCCACGCCCCCTCCACTCTCCATTGGCCGCCGCTCCCGGAGCTCCCCTTCCTTTCCACGCCCCCATTCCTTGGCCAACCCTTCCCGCCAATCTCAGGCCACGCCTCCTCAGCTGTCCATTGGTGGGGCTCCCGCGGCCCCGCCCCATTTTCCCACTTTTCTCATTCATCGTCCTCTCTAACGCCCTCCCGGCTCCGCCGTTCCTCACCCCATTGGCCGCCCCGCGCGGCCCCGCCCCGCTATGGGCGTGGCTACAGGACGGATCGGCGTTTATTGAAAGGCTCCGCTCAGCGGGGGTCCCAGGGGGTGGAGCCAGCCCGGCCCCGGCGGGGCCCAACGCCGGCCGGGGGCTCGGAGGGGCCGAGGGAGGAGGGGCTGGGGGCGTTTCGGGGGAGTTGAATCAATGGGGGGGGGGCCGGAGATGCCGCGTTAGGGGTCGGGGTGTGGTGAGTGTGGGGGGGGTCCCATGGATTGGGGGTTCCTGGTGAGTGTGGGGGGGGGGTGTCTCATGGATTGGGGGGTCCTGGTGAGTGGGGGGCGGTGAGGCGAGTGTCCCATGGATGGGGCAGGGGCGGTGAGTGGGGGGTTCTGGCGCACTGGGGGCTCTCATGGACTGGGGACGTCCCAGCGCTTTGGGGATGTCGGTGAAGGGGGGGAGGCAGTGACTGGGAGGGTCCCGGTAAATTGGGGAGGGGTCCCTGGTGATAACGGGGGTGGTCACAGGATTGAGCCCCAAGGGACCCCCCCGGTGCTGGGGACACCCCTGTGCCCATCCCAACGCTCGGAGCCCCCCCGGTCCCGCTCCTGTCCCGGTGCTGTTCCCGGGGGGTCAAAGAGGAGGGGGCGGAGCCCCCGTGATGGGTGGGTGGGCACAAATGGGGCATCCGGGCCCGGTGCTCGGGGAGGGGTCGGTAAACGAGGGGGGGTCCGGTCCCAGTCCCGGTGCACGGGGGTGCTGGTGCCCGGGGGTGTCCTGGTGCCCGGGCGGGTCCCGGGGTTTGAGGGGGGGTCCAGTCCCAGTCCCGGTGCTTGGTGAGGGGGGGGTCAATGTACGGGGGGTGTCCCGGTGCTCGTGCACGAGGGGGGGTGCAGGTGCTCTGTGATTCGGGAGGGTCTCGGGTGGTCTGGTGCCCGAGTGTGGCGAGGTTTGAGGGGGGGTCTGCTGGTCTCGGTGATTCAGGGGGGGGTCTCCGGTTGTCCCAGTGCATGCAGGGGGGGTCCCGTTGCTCGGTGATTTGGGGTGGTCTCCGGTGGTCCCAGTGCCCAAGGGGGATCAATGCTCAAGGGCGGGTGGGAAGAGGGATGCGGTTTTTGGGGGTGTCCCAGTGCACTATGAGGGGAGGGTGCTGGTGCTCGAGGGGGTGTCAGGAGCACTGCAGGGGGTGCAGGTGCAATTTTTGGGGGATCCCAGTGCCCCCCCAGGGTGGGATCAGTGCTCAGCAGCAGAAGCTGCCCAGGGACGCACCCAGACCCCCAAATCCCAGCCGAGTCTGCTGCAAGGCACCGAGGGGGGCTCATTCATTGAGGCCTCTGCCCCAAGCTTGTCAAGAATGCCCTCAGAATGTCCCCAAGTCTCTGCAGTGGTGACACCCTAATGATGCCTTCACGGTAACAGGAGCATTCCTGCAGCAGCCTTGGGATTTCCTCCACGGCGCTTTGGCACCGCTCACCCACCGTGCAGCCAGGGCCACCGTGGCCAGGACAGGGACACAAGGAGAAGGGGTGCATGTCCTCAAGTGTCTCCAGCAGGTGATGCGTGGCCAGGTGGCCTCTGGCATCCCACAGCCGCTCGGTCTCGGCCACCATGGCCTCCAAGGCTGCACAGAAATCAGGGGATGGCTCCTCTGTCCCCTTCATGGTGGCTTTGATGTCCCCAGCCTGCTGCTGCAACTCCTGGAGGAACGCAGTGGCTTCTTCAAATGTGGGCGCCAAGGCCCTGGGAATATCGGGGGATGGCTCCTCTGTCCCCTCCAGGGCTAACTTGATGTCCCCGAATCGGCAGTGCAGCTCCCGAGGGTACTCCATGGCTCTGTCACATGCGGCCACCAAGTGCTCCAGCAGCCCCAGGGATGCCTCTGCCTGCTGTCCCCTCATGGTGGCCTCCTCTGCACAGGCATTGCGCAGCCTGGTGGCCTCCTCAGCCAGCTGGGACCAGCACTCCAGTCCACTGGCTCCTGCCAGGCTTTGGCTGCAGCTCTCACATCGATCCAGGTGGTCCGAGCGGTGGCCTCAAGGCTGGCCAAGGCCTGGCCCAGGGAGGGGACACGGCAGTGCCTCAGGGTGAGGACATCAAAGTCGTCTAGGGAGAACGTGTAGGGGTCTGGGGAGGTGACACCACTATGGGCCATAAAGATGAAACTCTGGCCCAGAGTGTCCTGGAGGTGATTGATGAAGGTCCTCAGGGACATGCGCAGGAATGACCTTGGGGACACAGTCAGCTGCTGCCTGCCCCTGTCTGTTTGGTCACGGTGCCACCAGCTCGCCCAGGGTGGCCACCACAGCTACCAGAGCCTCCAGCAGCTGAGGAGGGGACAGGGGAGGCGTCAGGGACCTCGTAGCACTTGTGGCCTCCTGCAGTGGTGCCTGTGTCCCCTCCCTGGAGGGCTGTGCTCTCCCGGTTGTCCCTTTTCCAGCCCCTCATCCCCTCTGCCACCCCCTGCCACCCTCCCACTGTCCCCTCTCTCTGCCACTCTCAGTCCCCTCCACCCCTCTGTCACCCTTCCTGCCACACCCTCTTGTCCCCTCTGTCACCCCCATGTTCCCCCACGCCAGGATTGTCACACCCTGAGGGGCTCCATGGCCACTGGGGACATTCCGGGGACACTCTGGGGTACTCCGGGTGACAAAGACACCCAGGTGACAGTTGGGGACCCACAGGAATGTGGCACGGCCGGATGGAGGAAGCAGGAAGAGGTGACGTCACTGTCCCCTCTACCCCCCCCCTCCCCCCCCACCTGTGGGGCCTGGGCAGGGTTCCCCCAATGTCCCCAATGGGACCCCGATGTCCCCTGAGTGTCCCCACATGGCCCTGGTGTTGCCCCAATGTCCCCCACAAGGCTCAAGTGTCCCCCTGATGTCCAGCTGGGGACACCAGGGACTCACCGGGATCCTGTTGGGGACCCTGGGGACACCCCCATGTCCTTCCCTTGGGGACACCTCCGTGTCCTTCCCTTGGGGACACCGGAGCCACCCTGACATCCCTGTCCTGTTTTGGGTCACCACGATGTCCCCGATGTCCACACAGTGTCCCCAAGAGGACCCTGGTGTGTCACCTCTGTCCCCAACAGGACATTGGGGGACACTTGAGCCTTGTTGGGGACCCTGAGGGGACATTGGGGTCCTGTTGGGGACAAGTGGGGGGGAACACTGGGGCCCTGGCCTGGTTCCAGAGTGGGGGGTGGGAGGGCGATGACCTCTTCCTGTTTCCTCCATCTGGCTGCATCCCGTTCCTGCGTGTCCCCAACCTTTACCTGGGCTTGTTTGTCACCCGAAGTGTCCCAGGAATGTCCCCAAGGCATCCCTGGAGTGTCCCTGGAGTGTCCCCAGCTGCCATGGAGCCCCTCAAGGTGCGACAATCCCAGAGTGGTGGATGGGGGGGGGCAGAGGGGACACGAGGGTGAGAGAGGGCACACGGGGGGAGGGGCTGAAAGGTGGCAGTGGGGGACAGAGGGGACACAGGGGTGGCGGGAGGGACAGGTGGTCGCAAAGGGGACAGGAGGGCATAGTGTCGCCGTTACGGCGTGGCGACCTGGTTTGCAGTCCGGCACGGTGACCCAAAGCCCAGGGTCACTGGGTCCACATGCTCCTGCCACCAACGTGGTGGACAGCAAATGGCATTTATTAGGGGGTCTCAGGGGTTTATAATGGCTTGGGCAGTCAGCGTCATTTCCTTCTGCTCACATCCGGCTGGGTGCGGCCGGGCACGGAGCAAGGGTCTGACTGCAGGGTGGGGGGTGTCCTATCTAACCACACAGCCCAAATTCTTCCGCACGCTTGTCCCTGACTCTCCACATTTCCCCCCCCTCACGATTAGTAAAAATCTTACAAAGCTATAAAATGTAGAGGTTACAAAATTTCATGGGTTAGTAGAATTAGTATAAAATTGCAAGTGTGTTAGTACCTGGCACACCTTAAAGTAATTGTTGGCGCTCGAGAAACAAAATGTTAGCCATTTCTAAACGTCTTTTAACGAACAGCACCAGTTTGTTTAATATGCAAGGCCCGAAGATTAGGGTGAGTAAGATTATAGTGACTGGGCCTATTAGGGTAGAAATCAGGGTGGTGAGCCATGGGGACCGGTTGAACCACGACTCGAACCGGCCCTGTTGAGCTTCTCTATCCACTTTTCTTAGGTTTAGCCGATTTCTCAGTTCAGCCATGGAGTCTGTTTTGCGGAGAAAAGAAGAAACCTCACAACTTTATAAAAGTTGTAAAGCTTGGTACGTTTATTTACGGAGCCGGACGCATGCGGAGAAAATTCTCCTCAAAAGGCATGCATGCCCCTGAAGATCTCAGGGCTTCTTTTATCCCCCTTCCAAATGCATATGCATACAATTTCACAATAGGTTCATACATATTCATTCTGCTTGACATTTATCGCCAGATCTTCTTTATCAAAGGAATTCCTAGGTCAGGGGCAAGTTGACCTCCTGGTCTTTTCTGTTTTTCTTTCTCTGTCTCCTTGCTGTCTCGGCATGCGAGTTTTTCCTTCAGCTTTGGCCTCACAGACTTTTCACCTCTCCTAGACACTTCACCTAATTCAGAATGGATCTCTACTCTGTCTCATTCCCCCCTTTCCTAGGAAAAAGTAAATTCTTTTACTTAATGAAAACCCTCAGGACAATAAGTGTCTTTTTATGCTCCACCATGTACGTTTGATAAAGAGGTTAATACAGCTATTCGTTGTAGTATTCTCCAGTCCCAAATTAACAAAATAGTAGATAACCCTAAGCTTATCCCAACTAATATTAGTAAAACTACAATGGGGTGGCACAACTTATTAAAGATTCCATTTACAGTTGGTGACCACCCAAAGATCACATCCCACCAGTGATGATCCATATTTTGTTTTATTCTTTGTAGAACTCTGGTTATCTCCTTTGTATCATGTTGGACAGTAATTAAGGTTTTCTTTCCACTTTCTTGGATTTCCTTTAAGATCTCCAATAGGCCTTGGTGCTTAATTAATTGTTTTACTAATGTAGGGTTCATCCCAATAGGAGTAGGTGATAGTCTGTGATACATCGTGTAGTTAGCTTTAATCAGCTGGTGGGATGTCACTGGGGCCAAGTACGAAAAATCACACCTGATAATCTTAACAAAATTACAAATACAGAAATTAAAATGATTTCTACTAGACAGAATAAAACCATTGCTATCAATTTTTACAGCAGCACAGGAGCACAGGCAGCTCTCAGACATATACACCCTTTTCCAGTATATACGAGCACAGTTTTCTGGTCAGTGACTGGATGAATTTCAAAGTGACAAATACTCTGTTCAGTGTCCAAACACACATCCTGAGCACTAATAGTATTGCTTTCACAAATGAATCCCATCTGTTATCTAGTAATGCAGGATTCTAAGTTTACTGTCTGCCACTTTTCATTCATTTTTCGTGCCCACACTCTATGTTCTGAAGGATAGAGTATTGTTTTTTCATGGTTTAATCTTAGGGCAATGATGGGATGGATAACATAAACAGTGGCATTATATATGGTAAGCACAAAGGCAGTGGCCACATTAGAAACAGGATCATAGGTGAAATTCACCATAGTCCACCAGGATTGAAACTTCCTTTCAAAATCAATTGCCTTATCCCACACAATTTTTCGAATTTCAGCTGGAAAATTACCTTCACCCCCTTCCCGTATGATCAGAGCTGCTGTTGCTTGCATCTGTAACTGTGCTTGTATACAACTGAAAGCTAAAGACACATTATCTTGAACTGTACTAAGTGCTTCTACTATTAACTTGTGGTCTTGGTCCCCGGCCTTTTCATACTTCCTTACTTTGGCAGTACTTTGAAATCTGCCACTGGCTAGTTCCTAATGCCAATAGAGATTACTATAAAGGCTGCTTCAATTTTGTTAGGCTACCTGCTGCAGTGGCCAGTCTATTCATCAGTATTTCTAAATCAATTCCATTTAAAACTCCTAATCCTGTCCCTAATATGCCAGTTAGATGTTTGTTATGGGGAAGAGGAACTGCTTTCTGTCCATGACCATCCCTGCCAGAGGGATGTGCTGGGCTCACAACTGCAAATTCAGACACACTTCACAAGTGTATCTGACAGAGGTTTAGGTCATACTTGAAGCAGATATTTGTTCTGAAATGTAGAGACCTCAGGGAATCTAACCTCTCCTTCCCCCTCCAAAGCACCTGATTTCCCAGATGTGTGGCAAGCAGGAATGTCTCTCCTGGTCTACAAAACTTCACCCACCTTGCCCCTAGCTAAGATCAAGCTGTGGACTGTGTTCAGGGCAGGTCCAAGCCTCAAGTAAATAATGAAGGGGAAATCTGAGAGAAGAGCCTAAATTCATTGCAGTGCCTCAGAAGAAACTGGGATCAGATTTCTGCTACTTGAAACACTCAGCACAAAAGTGATGCTCAAAATCCTACAGCCTGCTGCTGAGCTCTGAGGGGGGAGTCTCTCTCTACCTCTTTTAAGCAGAATCCAACTGCCTCAGACAGGGACAATCACTGATCCAAATCTCAGTAGGAAAAGGGATAGCTATAAATAAAGACAATCACCCTCCTTGCTTGGGTTAATTCACCACCTGCAGTTCAGCACCCTTTACCAGCCATTGCCTGGGTGTTCTGCCAACCAGCTTAGAAAATGACTTAAGGAAACTGATTTCTTGGTGTTCCTGGTTTTAGGCACCAGGAGAGCTGGCTCCTTCCTTTCTTGTTCTGCTCCTGAGATATGCCTGTTTTTGTAACCATGTTGTCCAGCCCTCAAAGGAAGTTTTTAGGAAGGATGGGCAGGCTGGTTGGATTTTTGAGATGTTAATCTGATAGCAACTCAAGCTCAAAGGCTGGTCACTTCTACAAGCTGTATCAAGGTGAAATTACACCAACAGTCTGATTCACTTAGGCTATCACAGACTTCCTGGTGTTCATATACACCAGGGGAGGTTCAGACACTAATTACATCTGGTCTCTCATAAGCCATCCTATTGATGACCCAGCACTTTACTTTGATTTCTTCTCCTCTGATTCCTTGAAGTGTTCACAGTTCCTGTTCCTGCTATTCTTGCTCCTCACATACCTGATTCTCATGGATTACTACAGTAGATATGTTTAGATCTTTTATCTCAGAAGGTTTTCCCATGGATCCAGTATACTGATTAAATGCCAGGGACCAAGGCCATTCAGCATTGCTTTGGATAGAGGTACTCTCTAGTTCTAAAACTTCAGTTATAATTACATACAAAACAATTTGTACACTAAAGTATGAGCTACTCCCGACTGCAATATACTCATTTTGCCCGAGTAAGTTTTAGTCTCAGTTCATTGTCTCCTGGTGTCACTCCTGAAGGGGCTTCTGGGCCTTCTTCACCCGAGAGTGATGGATCCAGGCATTCTGCTCCTTGATTTTGATTGCAGTGAAGGTGGTGAGAAGTACTTGCAGTGGTCTCTCCCACTGTGGTTCTGAAGTCTTCTCTGTAAGAGACTTAACATATACGTCATCCCCAGGCTATCTAACTGGCTATCTAACTCCCTGCTCCGAGTTCCAGCCACATGTTTCTCAATTACTCTGAGCTGTTTGCTTAATGCCAACATGTAGGTGGACATTCTGGACATTCCCTTTGTATTCTGTATGGTCTTCTATAAGGCATTCCAAAAGGATTCAGCATTCTTTTAGCTCAAGGTTTAGTTTGAATTTGCAATAGTGCTAGTGGAAGAGCTTGGGCTAGGGTAGATTAACTTCTTGCCCCAGTCTTATGATTTGCTGCTTAATCAAATGATTCATTCTCTCCACCTGGCCGCTTGATTGGGGGCGGTATGGGGTGTGAAGTTCCTAATCTATGCCCAGATGGCTACTAATCTGTTGCACTATTTTGGAAATGAAATGTGATTCTTTATCTGAGGATATAATGGCTGGAACTCTGAAGCGTGGTATTATTTCTTGTAAAAATAATCTGGTCACCTCCTGAGCTTTGACAGTTCTGGTGGGGAATGTTTCTGGCCACCCTGAAAATGTATCTATTAATACCATGATACCCCCCTTTCCTTGGGAGTTCTGAAAAGTTAATTTGCCACTACTGTACAGGCCCATGGCCTCTCTCAGTCTGACCGAGTTTTGGCCGGGGGGTATTTTGGGGTTAGTCTGGAGGCAAGGATCACATTGTCGGCTTACCTGAGTGATAGTGGCATATAAATTCCTGACAACAATACAATGATTGTTTCAATCAGATGTGTGTTCTAGAAAGCCTGTGGAAATTACTGCTTCAAAGTCAACACTTCATTTCAATGCACTCTGTATCACTGGCAGCCTTGGTCATTTTGAGAGAGGAGCCACACTCTATAAAAGGCTTTAAGTAGTTAGGCCCTAGTGTGTTTTCTGGTGCCCCTCCTTCACTAGTAACCACGAAAATGGGAAGGGATTACTAGCTCTCTTTCAATGGCAGCCCACCCTTTGCAGTTGTACATCTCTTTTGATTAGTACTATTGTATTATGGCTTACCTTCGAGGAAAATCTGTACCTCACCCTTTGCTGCTTTCTTTGCCTCTCCATCCGCCAGCTCATTTCTTTCCTCCAATTTTAAGCTCACTCTCTGGTGTGCCTTAATATGCTTTTTCAGGTAGCTGAACTGCTTCCAACAGCTGGATTGTCTCTTCTTTCCCTGTGAGGTCAGCAGTCCCCTCTCCTTCCAGATGGCTCCATGTGCATGTATGACTCCAAATGCATACCTCGAGTCTGTGTAGATGGTTATTCTCCTCCCTTTTGCCCTTTCCAGGGCACGGGTCAGGGCAATTATCTCAGCCTTCTGTGCAGAGGTACCTTTTGGTAAGGGTCCAGACTCGATTACCTCTCTATAGGTGGTCACTGCATACCCAGCATGTCGCTTCCCATTGGCAACGTAGTTGCCCCCATCAGTGAACCAAGTCTCCGCATCATCCAAAGGTGTGTCCTTTAGGTCTGGGCGGCTGGAGTAGGTAGCTTCAATGGTCTCTAGGCAGTCATGGTGTACTGCTTCTCCTTGATTTCCGCTGAGAAAGGAAGCTGGGTTGACAATATTAGTCACCACTATCTCTACATCATCTTGCTCTACCATGATGGCCTGGTATTTCAGAAACCTCTGTGGTGAAAGCCAGTGGCCACCCTTTACTTCCAGTACTGCGGACGCTGTGTGGGACACTAACACAGTCATTTTTGTCCCAGGGTAAACTTGCATGCCTCTTGAATATTCAGCACGACTGCTGCTACAGCTCTGAGGCAGCCTGGCCATTCTTTGGCTGTTGCATCTAGTTGCTTGGAGAAGTAACCAACAACCCTCTGGTACGGACCCGAGTCTTGAGCCAATATTCCCAGGGCAATTCCTTGCGTGGAAAAATAGAAAGAATGGTTTACTTACATCTGGAAGCTTCAAAGCTGGAGCCGACATGAGGGCACTCTCTAGCTGGAGAAAGGCCCGTGTGGCTCCTTTTGTCCACTGGAGATCTCTATTTCCATCGGCAATAAGAGCTTAGAGGGGTCTGGCGAACAGTCCATAATTATAAACCCACAGCTGGCACTACCCTGCCATGCCTAAGAAGGTTCGGAGTTCTTTCGTTGTCTGGGATTTCAGGGTTTGGCATACGGCTTCCCTGCCTTAAAGCCTGCTGCTCAGCACTCACTTCTTACCCCAGGTAGATTACTTTCTGTTTCACTACCTGTGCCTTTTTCTTTGAGACTCTGCGTCCTTGGAGTCCTAGGAAATTCAAAAGGCTTACTGTCCAGGCTTCTCTTGCTTCCCTTGTCCAAGTGGCTACCAGAAGATCATCCACGTACTGCAACAGCCTCCTTTCCTCTTGTGGAGCTTCCCGGGACTCTGGGTCTTTGCAAGCTGTTCTCCAGTCGAAGTGGGGAATTTTGAAGCCTTCAGGCACATGGACTATGTGAGCTTGAGTTTGAATGCAAAAATTTTCTGGCTGGCTTCGTGGATAGGGAGGCAAAAGAAGGCATCTCTTAGGCATAGAGCAGTGAACCAGGTTAGCTCAGGTGTGAAACAAGTTAGTAAAGTATATGGATTTTCTACCACAGGGTATAAATTCTGTGTCATCTTATTGACAGCCCTTAATCCAGTACTATCAGTTATTGGGCTGATTCCTTCCTTATCTTCCTTTTGAGGGTACTACTCAGTTCTCACTAGTTGTGTTCTTTCCTTAAGCTTGATTACCATGGGGGGCATCTTTCATTCTCCCTGGTACAGCAGAGGCCCATACCCTTGAAAACACTTATTTACTTATTCTAATATCTCCTTCCTAATGTCTTTAATTTCAGTGTCTGTTAATGTTAAGTCTAACCTCTTTATATCATTTGCCTCTAGAGTAACCTTTCTCATTTGAGAATGTTTAGCAAATTGAGCGAATTGTACAAAAGCTTTTAGGTACACATAGTACACTTGTTACTTTAAAGGTTTACAAAAATATGCCTTCTCAGACTGGCCAGTTGTTCCCCACACTACAACATAAACATTCTCCACAGGTACTAAAGCTTTATTTAAAACTGAATATATGGCCCTTGTATCAACTAAAATTCTTCCCTTTTGGGGAGGTCATCTTTATCCTCCCTCCCTTACCTTGAGACCTTAACAAATCATATGTATTCATTTTGCGAACTGTGATTGCTTTGCATTTCAGCATGATAATCTTTGTTTGACTTCATACATTGCTATCTTATGCTGTATGCTGAACAAAAGATTTGATTTACTTTCTCTTTGCCTTGTTCTCCTTTTCAAGGGCCAAGGCCAGAGGGTGGTCTGATCTCACAGTCTCTTTGCCATTCTGGGTGATTTCTTAAAACAAAAAGACATTTCAGCATACAAAAATCCCATCCCATTTATCTTCCTATTTTAAAACAGTACTAACAGCAATGAAGTATTATAAACCTTTTTATTTTCTGAGCTGCTCCTACTGGCAGCCTTCTCCCAGTGAGCCCCTCCCAAAAGGGGCTAATTTAGGAACCTCTTTGCTCTGGTCAGTTTTCATTACCTCTTTCTCCCTGCCCTATCTCGCTTCCACTCAAACCTCTTTTCACGGACCTTCACAGTAGTTTCTCAGTTTTCCACCTACACACACACAGCTACAGGTGGCAGGTATCAGATGTGATTCCCACACACAAGCTCTAAGACCTTAGGTTCTGAATCCGCTTGATCAGAAACCTCTAATTTGCACTCGGGGCATGTGCCCTGACGCTTATTAGAACTAGCGTTTCTCACAAAGACCGCACTGCAATAATACCTGCACATCCAGCTTTTGCCCACAGGTGATTCCCGTGTTTCCTGGGGAGACAGGGCAGCCAGAGCTGTCCCTGTGCCCAGGGGACAGCCACTGTCACCTCATGCAGCATGCCAGCCTCTTGATGCACCAAAGGCTCCCCAAAATCGCCCACAAAGGCAGGCTCTTCTGTTTGTTACAGAGAATTTTAAATCCCTACAACAGACTATTCTCAGTCCAGACTTGCTATGGTATCAGATGAGTCCCATTAACTAATTAATCTCTTCTATCTAAACTCTGTTTTACAAAATTAAGCACTGTGTCTACTTACATTTGTTTTACTGCCTTGCAAAAAAGGCTGTACTTGTCACAGCCGAAACTCTGATATGCCCACAGACACAGAGACACATGTGCACCCCCCCCCCCTTTTATCTCAAATTCACTAGAGCCAAGGCTTGAATTGCTGTGAGGGGGAGAATTCTTGGAATTCCTTTAACTCGCTTTATTGTAGTTAAGCATAAATCACCGTACTATAGTTCTCCTGAGTAAAATGCTACTCTTGTTGCAACAAAATCTTAAAATCTCCACAAACACCACTATACAATCTGAAACAAATTATCACAATGCAGCGGAAGAAAATCACCACACAAAATCACTGGGAAAGGGCATATCTCTCAAAGTGCTCATTTTTCTCAACACAACACAGCATACCATAATTCAGCATTTACTCACATCAGTTTTTCCTGGACACAATCAAAATAACAGCACACAGTCTAGAGATCAAGTCCAAACATCGAAGGCAAAGGAACTCTCTGAGCTCATACTCATGGTTAAAATGTACCAAATCTACACAAATCACTACATTTTAGCACAATAAATATCATCACTGTCGTTCCTCCACTCGCTTCTCCGCGGGGCACTTCTCTCCCTGACCCTGCAGCCTGCTGCAGCTGGTGCCTCAGGCCTCACTCGGCTGCTTCAAACACGGGTAGTACTGACCCCCCCCCCCCGCCCAATGTAGGGCCCTGTAGATTTACTCTCTTTTATACGCCATACACTTATACACTTGCACGATTACAAACACAGTGCACTGATCACACAATACATTGACCATACAGCGACACAGTGTCTGGACATCACACACACACAAACAAAACACACACAGGCTCAGCAGTTCTGCTCTATCAGAACAATGAACCCCCAACACACATACACGGGTTCACCCGGCTCACCCCCAGAGCCACTAGCGGTTCCGCTCTATCAGAACGATGAACCCCGTCTCTAATACAGCTGCTCCATCAGCTATACCCAGACGTGTTTGGGTGGTTTACTCCCTTGCTCTCCTTTCCCTCCCCCGAAGGCCCCTCAGTACATACCGTATCTTCCTCTGCAGGCCAGCAGGTCGTTGTCTGTCTCCGCAAGTGGCAAGCGAGACAAGCGGAGCCCCACCAGGAAAAAATCCTAGGGCGCGCCTTGGAGGTCCGTCTATCCCCCCTGCCTCTGCGGGGACAGAGAACTCCTGGCTTGGCTTGGCAAAATGTTTTGCGGAGAAAAGAAGAAACCTCACAACTTTATAAAAGTTGTAAAGCTCAGTATGTTTATTTACGGTGCCAAACGCATGCAGAGAAAATTCTCCTCAAAAGGCATGCGTGCCCCTGAAGATCTCAGGTCTTTTATCCCCCTTCCAAATGCATATGCATACAGTTTCACGATAGGTTCATACATATTCATTCCACTTGACATTTATCGCCAGTTCTTTATCAAAGGAATTCCTAGGTCCCGGGCAAATTGACCTCGAGGTCTTTTCTGTTTTTCTTTCTCTGTCTCCTTGCTGTCTTGGCATGCGAGTTTTTCCTTCAGCTTTGGCCTCACAGACTTTTCGCCTCTCCTAGACACTTCACCTAATTCAGAATGGATCTCTACTCTGTCTCAAGTCTCTGACGACTCCGCTGTGATCTGCATAAAAGCAGCATTCCTCTTTCAAGGTGGCACACAGGCCCCCTTGCTGCATGTACAAGAGGTCCAGTCTTTGCCTGTTTCGGAGGACAACCTCTGAGAGTGAGGAAAGGGATTTTTCTAGGGAAGAAATGGACTTCTTGGTCCTCTGCAAGTCCTCGTCAACTGTCATCTGCAGTTGTGCCAGTCCTTGATGTTGTGTTGCAAGGCCCGAGATGCCTGTGGCAGCGCTGGTAGCTCCCAAACCGAGGAGCATTGCGATGGTGATGCCTGTTATCACTTCTCGTTTGTAGAGCCGATTGGGTTCCTCGAACAAGCAGTACACCTCTTCTTCCTGGCGTCACAGGACTCTGGGGACAATTAAAACTTGGACACAAATTCAGTAGAATGATCAAATTTGTCAAGGAGTACACATGGGCTTACCCCGGACCGTTGACAGACCCACATTCCCGATGCAGCTATGATCACCCACTGGAACTTCCCTCTCTTAAGTCTGATGAATTCCCGGCAGACATTGCCCATCTGCTTTGCCAAGGTTGCATTGCCCAAATATTTGCCCTGGCCCGTAACCTGACTTAGGGTAATGCCTCTCCCGAGGATGTCCCATCTGCATTGGCGTGGATTGTCTGACCTGAAATCTGGGGTTCCCTGTCGGCTGTAACAGTTTCTTTGATGGCCCCCTCACCTGAGAGATGGCGTAGAACCCACCTGAATGGCTGGTGAGGGTAATATTTTGTGTCTGCCTGTCCTCCGCCTACTAACCCTAGAAACAAGATCACACAGAGATACCGTTACTGCTTTGATTTTGATGGTGCGAGCTTCTCAGGTGATGTCGGGTTGCTTGGTGGTCTCTCTTTCTTTCCTGGTAGTGGGGCATATGGGTTGCGGGGGCGTCCGATGATCCAGTCCTGCAAACAAAGTCTCACAATTCTCATGAGTTTCACTCTGAAGGTCTGGTTTAATAGATTTGAGCGGTCACCATTTAACGTCCCCATCCTTTTTAACGGCAGCATACCCCCGCCCCGTGAGCACTAGTCTCGAACCCTGTTCCCACTCCCCTAGTTCATTTTTGATCACAACCCATGGGCCTTCCTCTAGTGCTCGAGTGGTCTCTGGGCTGGACTGTTTGTTTCATCCCCCCTAGGGAATTGATTTAACGCTAGCAGCGCAGTTGCCAGTATGCGCGCCTGGTCACTCGGGGGAATGGCATTGGTGAAGCCTTCTGCCTTTGCTAATACTTCCAGCTTAGCTTTCAGAGTCTGGTTTGCTCTTTTGACGATGGCTTGTCCGGTGCTGTTGTATGGGATGCCATGCACCAAGGCAGTGTTTTTTTTCGAGGCGAATGCTTGGACCACCTTTGAAATGAAGTTTGAGCCGTTATCTGTTTTGATTTGTTTTGGCACTCCAAGCCATGCCATGGCTGTTAGCCAATGTTGGATGGTCGCTTTGGAATCGGTCTTGAGATGCTGTGTGGCCACGATCATGCCGCTGTACGTATCTACGGTAACTGCGAGGCACACTCGGAGTCTCAACAGCTGACATTGTGTAAAGTCTGTCTGCCATATTTCTGAGGCTTTGAGGCCTCTGGGGTTGACACCACTTGACCACAGTGGCGACTTCTGGCAGTGGGGGCACGTAGTGACAACGTGCTTTGCGTCCGCGGTAGAAATCCCGCACTCTTTCCCAAGCGCTTTAGCTCCGATGTGAAGGGATTCATGCAACTGACGAGCTTCTTTCAGTGTACATACGCCCTTTGCGGCAGCGGCAGCCTTGTCGTTGCCTATTTGGTAGAATCCTTTGATCGGGTCATGGCTGTTGACGTGGATGACTGATATGGTGCCTTTCCGTGAATAGAGTGCTTCCTCCAGCATCGTTGCCACTGTAGACACTGACACACCTGGTCCGGACATGGCTAGGCAGAGCTTGGCCACAAATATGGAGTCAGTCAATGTTAAGGTGTTCTTCTGGGAACAGTCCGCACGCTAGCACTACAGCTGCTGCTTCAAGCTGTTGGACTGAAAGCGTGGGGTCGGTTGCCTTGACACATTGCCACTGTTCTCCTGACTGCCATACTGCCGCTGTGGTGGAGGTCTGCGATGATGCGTCCGTGAAGATGGTTGGTCCTGGCCGCGGTCGGTCGATTACTTTTGGTGGGAGGTCGATATCGATGACCGTGAGCAGCCGAGTCCAAGGGGGTTTTTCTGAGTAGCGAATCTCTCCTCCAAAGCCTGCAAGGGCCATGGCTAGATATTCAGATGTTGTTGTTGATTGTGCAGAGAGCTGTTTGCAGAAAGGCAAGTATAATTTGGAACGTTCGATGCCCAGATGTCTTAGGGCAAGTTTCCTGCCTTTCATAATGAGGCTGCTGAGGCACTCGACTCCCAGGGAAAAGGCACGCGATGGTTTCCCCAAGACCACCCATAGTATCGGTTGGGCTTTGTTGGGGGGTCCTTGGGCTAAGGCTTCCACTCCCCCCTTTTCTGTAAAGTGGACATACAGATCGACTGGAGCACTTGAATCCCATCTGGTGAGCATGCTCTCTGACATCTGACGTTCGATGAAGTTGAGCGAGCTTATCGCTCCCGGTGTCAGGGTTTTCTGCTCCCATGGGTTCTTCCCTTTCAAGAGGTCATTTAGAGAGTCCATGACCTCGGGAGGTCATGACGATGTTGCGGAGTCACTGTAATCAGGACGATGTTGCGGAGTCACTGTAAGGACCCTACCAGCTGCTGCATGTCGTGGAGCGTCTTGATGTCCCGGCGGATTTTCATTTGGGGAGGAGTTATGTAGGAGCTTGTGATTCCCACTCCTAGGAAGGTCACACACGGTCCCTTTTTTATTTTCACACTCGCTCCCTTGAAGCCATTTGTCTTTAAGGTCTCGGAGGTGGTTGATACCAGCTGGTCTACTTGTCTTGTTGATGGCGCAGTGATCAGGATGTCATCCATGTACTACACGATGGTCACAGTCAGATTGCTCTGCCGGACTGGTGCTAGCGTTCGGTCCACTGTGATCTGGCAGATGGTGGGGGAGTTGACCATCCCTTGTGGAAGCATCCTCCATTGGAAATGTAGGTTGGGCCGCTGGCTATTTGGGAAGATGATGGAAAAGGCGAACCGCTCTTTGTCATCTTCGTGCAAGGGAATAGAAAAGAAGCAGTCTTTGATGTCGAGCACTGCACAGGGTTGTCCTCTCGGTATCATCGAGTTCATGGGCAGGGAAGTTTGCACGGGGCCCGTAGGCTGGATTCTTTTGTTCACTTCCCGCAAGTTGTGCAGAAGGCGAAAGCCTTCACCAAACTGCTTAGGTATTACGAAAATCGGGGTATTCCATGGGCTGGTGGATGGTTCTATATGATTCTTGTGTAATTCACGGCTAACTAGCTGAAGGAGAGCAGTCGTTCGAGGCGTTGACAAGGGCCACTGCTCGATCCACACCGGATCGACTGATTTCCAAGTCAGCTTGATGGGCAATGGCAGGTATGCGACAGTGGCCCTTAGAATAAATTTGTCACCCTAACGTCCAGCAGGGCTAGGGCATCCCTCCCCAGCAAGGGTGGGCAATCCGACATAATGTACGTAGTGAGGGTGATAGTTCTTCCTGATCCTCTCTCGGTGCAGAGGGTTATTGCTACTGGTTGGGTGCTTTTGTGGGCTCAAGACAGCCCTCCGACTCCACCTACCATGGGGGCTTCTTCTAGCTTCCATGGTTGAGGCCAATGTATGTCTGGGATGGCGGTGGCATCTGATCCTGTGTCCACCCAAAAGGGAAGGCAGATGGCCGAGTCGTCAGAGCTGTTGTGGAGACGACACACTGCCCACATGATCAGTGGGTGCTTGCCCACCTTCGCGGCGAAGGCCACCCACGGGTCTTGTTCCCATGTTTTCATGGCCAAAGCCACCCAGGGGCCTCGCCCCCAGGGGACTGTTCTTGGTATTCCTGAGGTGCAGATGGGTTTGATTGAGTCATTGGCTGGGCGACGAAGTTGGTCATTCCCTGAGGGGGTGGTGGTGGGCATGAGAGCCCTGTGCCCCATTGGGGGTTGCTGTAGCTGGGCCGCTGCATGTTCTAGGTGGGAGGAGGCTGGGTACGGCCCGGCTGCCCCCTCCCTCTCCCATTTCCCTGAGGTCTGGATCTGCATTCCTTAGCTAAATGCCCCTTCCTTCCACATGCCCAGCATGGTCCCCTAAGTCTCCCCTGGCATGGTGGAGCAGCTGCTGGTGGGCGTCCTGGCTGGGCACAGTTTACTGCCAAGTGGCCTGCCTGGCCACACTTAAGGCATGCCATCACACTGGTTATTGCAGTGTGAACTGCTGCTTGGATGGGAGCTAGGTGTTCTTCCTTTGCAACGTGTCTGATCATGACAGCAACATTGGACCCAGGTGGCAGCGATCTTAAGATGTCCTTGATGGCTGAGTTGCATTGCTGGCGTAGGCAGTCTGCTAGCACAGGACCCTTCGCCTCTGAGGGTAATGCAGAGGAATCTAATGCTGCCTGAAGGCGGTCCACAAACTGAGTGAAGCTCTCACTCTCACTCTGCTTTATAGTGGACACCATGGTGAGGGTTTGGCTATTACTTTGGAAGCAACACGGATGGCTTCCCGGGCGGCACGGGTTGTTGTCATAACCTCATGGGCCCGCAAGCCCTCAGCATGCGCCTGGGGGGTGATCATAATGGGGTCTGTGCCCATTAGCCTCTGTATGCTGGAGCCGTGCAGTGGATGGTCAGCTCCTGTTACCAAAGCTAGCTGCTTTATACAGTTGTCCTCCCATTCCTGTTTAAAAACGATCATCCCTGCCCCATCGAAAATCATCCTGCAAGTCTGCTTAATATCAAAAGGTAGCATGTCGTCCCCTCCAAAAACACTGTCAATGAGTGTGGAAACCATGGCAGAATTAATCGCCCTGTCTGCAATCACTTTAATAATTGCCTGTACGTCTTTTGGGTTTACCGGGCAATAGGTCCTTTGGTTTCCGCCTGCTCCCCCCACCAGGACCGGAAACACCAGTGTCGCCGACAGAGCCCATTCTGCACACGCTATTTTTATTTTCTGCCAGTCTGTAAGCGGGTTTCGGTCTTTCTCTGATAACCCCTTCACCCACGCAGGAGCGCTGTGGCTAGTGACCTTATATGCCACTGCTCTCTTTCTGTTAAAACTAGAATCCGAGTCAGAACCCTCCAATCCTCTCTCGAGCTCGGAGCTCGAGTAAGAGTCCGAGCCGGAAGTCGACTGGCCAGACGTTTCCGGGCTGCTCTGCCATTTTCTCGGGCTCCAACCGCGCCCCTTCTTGTGGGGATCGGGCCGTTCCCTCCCCCTGGGGTCCCCCCGCCTCCTGCTGAGGGAGGTACTTGCCCTATAAGGACCTAATGTGAACTGAGCGCTCTGATTGGTCTTATGCTCCTCCACAGGGGCCACCCCTTCTCCCCGCTCACCCGCGCATGCGTTGTTAAGCAGGCTGACTGCATTTCCACCCTCCGCGTCCTCCTTTCCGCCCTGAACACGCGGTTCAGCGCCATTTTCAAACGCATAGGGTGGGGGGGCCTTTTTATCGATCTCTACGGGGTCCAACAATCCGGCCACTTCTCGCGCCTCCTTCATGACCCCCTTCCAAAACACCAGTGCGTATTCATCCCCCTCTGATGGTGAGTCGGTCTGATCGGGGGAATCCAGCGTTCACGTTTCCGCACCGCCGATCTGATCAAAATCCTTTGCGGTCTGCGTTGCCGTGCCCACCCCCAGCTGTGGCGTGGCTAATAAACAAGTTTGCATGGCTTTCCAGGTTTCTTGCTCTTGTCGAGCTTTTTGCAGAGCCTGGATAACTCTGCCCCATGATTTTAGGGCTTTCCCTGAGCCTGAGGACATGGTTTCCTTGGCCAGAGCCTTTATACAATTATCCCAAGCCTCCGGATGGAGGATGTCTATCGGGCTTTCTATGGCCCCAAGCTTAATCAATCTCGGTAATGCAAGACATAGGTCTTTAAGCTTACACTCGATACCCCATTGCGCATGCATCTGACTTACGACCTTCGCTATGGCTTCCATGGTTGTCACAGTTTGACACTGGCACAAGGCCAAATGCCCCCCAGAAAATACACTTTCTCTGGTGTCTGCTGTGAGATTTTGACCAGGAACAAACAAAGCAGGCTCTCACTTTAAAAAAAAAGAAAGTTTATTAACTAAACTACAAAAACAATTACTAGACTACACATAAAAGAAAAAGAAAACACAAGGAAAATGAAAACCTCACAAAAACACTCTCCTCCTCCTCCCCCCTAAATTCCCAATACAATACATCTTCCAAAATCACCAATTCTGGGTCCAGCACCACCCTTTAGAATGCTCAACTTTCAGTTCCTCAAGAGGAGAGGGAGTCCTTCCATGTGTCGTGGTGGCCTTTTCCATCCTTGTTCTGGTGCTCTCACCACCAAACAAGAATCAGGGCTGCTTCCAGGGTTGTCTTTTTAAGGATGCTTTGTCCAGTTCCAGAAAAGCACAGTCTTTCACCCTTGGGACATCTGTCCCCCCCATATTTTGTATACCCCCTGGGGTCGACGGGTACCCACACTGAATCTTCTTTGGCTCTGGGACATTTCTTCCCCTGGACTCAGTCTCTGTATCACACGGAAACATTGCTATGTCCATGGCTACACAAAAGAGTCCAGCATAAAATGCCACTCCCTCTTCTCCATTTTTCCAACATCTCTCACTCTCTCTCTCTGGTCCAGACCTTTATCACTCGTCTAGGAAGGGTTAATGTTCTGTGAAGTTTTCATTGTCCAAAAAGGGTTAAAAACTCCTCCAAGCGGCTGGACTCCTGGCTGCGCCCCCCCCGCCATCTCCTCAGCCGGGCTGCCTGCTGCCAGCACATGTTGACTAAATTTCAAGGTAATGGCCACAAACACAGGCTGCACTGTCTCTCTGTCTGTCTCCAAGGGGGGGTGGCTGCACTGTCTCTCTGTCTGTCTCCAAGGGGGGGTGGGGGGAACAGGCTGCCCATTGTTTCCTGGCATTTCTTTACTTCTTCCTTCCACCCTTGGGGGGGGGGGGCAGGCCTACCTCTCCTGGGCCGGGCCGCATGGCTTTTCCCCTCCCCCCGCCCAGCCAGCAACTGGGCCAGGGGAGAGACTCAACTCCTTCCCACCGGAAATCCAAAGAGAAACTGCCAGGGGGAGAGCCCTGCTTTTACCCTGTGTTCTCAGAGGTGGATCCAATGCCTAGTGGTTGGGCCAGATGGCAATAATCAAATCTGAGCACTCATTGGCCCTATCTACAGTATCCCAGAAATCCTGTTTCCGGGTCAAACCATGACAGTGGTCCACTCTGATCCGGGGGCGTCCCCCCTGCTGCACTAGGCCAGGTGTGCAGCCGCCGGTCCTCTGTCCAGGCGAAATCCCGTTACCCGAGCTCCTTCCCCGGGTGTTGGCACCAAATGTCGCCCTTACCGTGTGGCGACCTGTTTCGGAGTCCAGCACGGTGACCCAAAGCCCAGGGTCACTCAGACCACATGCTCCTGACACCAATGTGGTGGACAGCAAATGGCATTTATTAAGGGGTCTCAGGGGTTTATAATGGCTTGGGCAGTCAGCGTCATTTCCTTCTGCTCATGTCTGGCTGGGTGCGGCCAGGCATGGAGCAAGGGTCTGACTGCAGGGTGGGGGGTGTCCTATCTAACCACACAGCCCAAATTCTTCCGCACGCTTGTCCCTGACTCTCCACACATAAGAGGAAGGGGGAGGTGACAGAGAGGTGAAGGGGGGAGACAACAGTAGGTGGCAGGGGGGAGAAGAGGTGTCGGGGCAGTGACAAAGGGACAGAGAGGACAGCAGAGCCCTCCGGGGAGGGGACAAAGGGGATCCCAGGAGGGCACAGGGGCCACCGCAGGAGGCCGTAAGTGCCATCACGTGGTGGCGCCGCAATGTCACCTCCAATGATGACCCATTCATCTCCAATGATGATGACCCTGTCACTTCGCTGAGCCGAGGCCTGGCTGCCTACCAGAGCACCCCAGGGACCCGCAGGCACTGTGTGACAATGGCAGCCATGAAGTGGCACAGATCGGTGTATGCTCTTGAGGACAGGTAGGCCAAGCTGGCCAAGAAAGCCACCAAGCTCCACAGCACCTTCAGGGGTTTGGCTACCAAGGCAGCCAACAGGGTGGCCACCGGCCAGGCCAGGGAGCTGCAGGACAAGGCTGCCCTTGATGGGACAGCTCAGGAAAACATGGTGGAGCTGAGTCAGGCCCTGGGCAGGGAGGAGGGGGCCGAGGTGGTGGCCGGGTGAGGAGAGAGGCCAGGGTGGCAGCCAGCGAGGCAACAAGGGCCAACATGGTGAAACAGCGGGTGGAGGCGTCCCTGGGGCATGTGGAGCGCTTGGTGGCCGCATGTGACGAAGCCACGGCGTTCCCCCGGGAGCTTCAGTGGCGGCTCAGGGACACAGAGTCTGCCCTGGAGGGGACAAATGAGACATCCCCTGATGTCCCTGAGGCCTTGGTGGCCCAGGTTGCCATTGCAGAGCAGCTGTGGGCGGCCAACGCCTGCCTGGCCAGGGATCACCTGCTGAAGGCACTTGATGACATCTTCAAGTTCTATATCAATGGTGATCCCACAAGCCCCAGTGTCTGTGGGGCAGCTGAGCAGTGCCAAAGAGCCATCGAGGACATCCCAAGGCACCTTCGACCCCCAGAGCGTTGCCAGAGCATCCTCAAGGTGTCCCCAGTGAGCGTGGAGCTCCAAAGGGTGCAACAGGGGGGTGGGGAGGGGGCAGTGGGGGATGGAGAGGACACAGGGGCTGGCGGGGGTGGCAGCGAGGACAAGACGCTGACAAAGGGGCAAAAGGGACCCGTCAGGGACAGGGGCCACCTCACGAGGCCAGTAGTACCACCAGGTCCCTGACATCTCCCCTGTCCCCTTCTCAGGTGTCCCTTCCACAGCTGCAGGTGCTGGTGGCCCTGGTGACCACCCTGGGCGAGGTGGTGGCCACCGTGAAGGGGCCACACTGGGGCAAGTTCCCAAACTCCCTGTATGAGGACCTGATGAACTTCACCCAGAGCCTCTGTGCGATACTGAACAAAGGTGATGTCAACTCCCTGGGCCACCATGGTGTCCCCTCCCTGGGCCAGGCCCTGGCCACCCTCTGGGCCACCCCCAGGACCACCCGGGCCAATGTGAAAGCCGCAGCCAGTGCCTAGCAGGAGCTGGTGGCCAAGCTCGTGGACAACTGGGACTGGCTGGCCAGGGAGGCCACCAAGCTCCGTGAGTATGGAGGTCACAGCCCAGCAGCTGATGGTGTCCCTGGACAAGGAGGAGGTGACCTTGGAAGTGGCCACTCACGGTGCCCAGGTGGTGGCAGCCACCATTGAGGCCATGGGAGAGGCTGTGGTGGCCACCAGGAGGGGACATTGGGCAGGGTTGGCCCTGGAGCCGCTGCAGCGCTTGGTGGCCGTGTGTCACAGGGCCACCTTGTTCAACTGGAACATGGAGTGGAAGCTCAGGGACATTGAGGCTATCCTGAAGGGGACAAACAAGGCGTCCCCTGATGTCCTTAAGGCCTTGATGGCCAAAGTGGCCAAGTTTGAGCAGCTGTGGGAGGCCAGCACCCGCCTTGCCAAGGATCACCTGCTGGAGGCACTTGATGTCATTGACAAAATCCTCTTGAGTCCCTGTGGGGACCATGGTGGCCCCAGTAGCACCGGCAGCTGTGCGGTGCCTGAGTGGTGCCAAAAAGCCATAGAGGATATCCCAAGGCTGCTGCAAGACAGTTTCACATAGGGGCAGTGACATCATTGGGGACATCGCTGCTGTCACCTCTGCCCTTCCCGTGATGTATTTGAGACAGATTTGGGGAATTTTCTGGGAATTTTCAATGATACTGTCCCAAATCCTGATGGGAATTCCTGCAGTGATGCTACTGGGGATCTCTGCAGCACGCTGGGACAGTCTGGGGACACTCAGGGACACTCTGGGGACACACAGGACCAGTCTAGGGACACTCAGAGACACTCAGGGAGTGGGACATGGCTGAATGAGTCTCCTCAAGAGCTTCCAACTTTCCACTGTGCCTACAGCTCAGCCGGGTCTTAAATGACAATTTAATAATTGTCTTTTGCACAATATTATTGATCACCTGCAATTTGATATGGTGTTTGATAGTGATATTGATTATTGGTGATTCCTTGTAGCTGCTGGTTGGTGCAATATAATCTATCAGTTCATGTGTGCAGTATACCACTATAAATTAATTAATTAAATAATATCCTCTATATAAATCAGACTAGGCTGATCAAACTCTGAGTCAGACACATCACTGACCCCATTGAGAGATGAGTGGTCAATAAATCCATCCCAACATTCCTTGAGGGGAGCACAGCCAGGGAGCTGCTTCAAGGTGCTGTCACTGAGATATTTCCCTTTGAAAACCCTGGGTGGGATGCAAATACACCTGAGCAGATGGCAAAATTAAAATGATATCAAAGCCTCGTGGAATGTGGGTTAAAACATGGGGTCTCTAAAGCTATAAATTGGTCAAAGCTTTACCAAGTGAGGCAAAATGATGATGAATGACACACTGAATTTTAAACAGGTGAGAAAAAATGCCATCAAATATACAGATCTAGATCCTGAGTCAGCTGAGGGTAAAGCATATCTGGTTTTGTTTTGTGTGGGTCAGGCTTCAAATTATGTAAGAAGAAAAGATAAAGGGAGTTCAAGACATAGATAAACTGCTGGAGGTATCCTGGAAGGTGTTTTGAGACAGGGGCCCAACTGAAAGAGTTAATCCCAAGATAGCAAGAAGGCAACTCAGGAAAAGTGACCCAAGAAAGCTTCTCCCAAGAAGGCTCAGAGTGCATCCTGTAAGAAATGGGAGCATTGGAAAAAGGACTGTCCAGTGCTGAAAGAAAAATCATCAGTCCCTGTTGTAGCAGCGGTCCCCAGCGGTGAATAATGAGCATTGACTCCATGATTGCAGCAGGCTGATCAATCCCTTTGTTGTACCATCCTTTACTACTAAGAAAAACCCATGGCCCTTGCCAGACAGTCCCAACACACACATGGATCCAATTGGCCAATCAAGCCAAGCAACCATTGCCAGTGGCCTGTTGTTCTGGTTTGAAAGTAAAACCAGTGAGAGACTCCAAGTCAGAAATACCGTTTATTAGGAAAAGGAAAAAACCTCAAAATACATGAAATACCATAGAAAAAGATACATAAATATATAATGTACATAATAACATATACAAAAGATATATAGATGTATAGATATATATAAAATACAGAGTGAAACCTTACTATCAGATCTCACTTAAAATTAGGTCTCCTTGTGGTGCACAAGGGGTTTCCCCTTCCTTCTGCATTACCCACCAAGTGTAACCAGGTCCTTGAGCAAAAACCTTGTTGCCACACATTGGGGCCAAAAAAATGTTCTAGTTTGAAAGCAAAACTGGAGACTTAGAGTCAGAAATGCAATTTATTAGGAAAAGGGAAAAAAAAACCCCAAAAGACATGCAATAGTACAAAATAAAACCACTGACAGAGTCAGAATACAACCTGACACCCTGCTAGTTAGCGTGGTGGTAGCAGTCCAGATGAAATGGTCTTGTTGAAGTGGTGATCCCATAGAAAAAATCGGGTAGCGTTTGTCCTCTGGAAAGCAGTGGGTAAGGGCTGCCTGCTCTGTCCCAAAGCCCAGATGATATCCAGGTAGGGATGCTGAGCTCCTCCCCCCTGGGTGACTCATCTCCCAATGGGCTGATATGGTTCTGAGTCATGATTGGTCCTTGATTGCCCATCCAACAGAAATGGCTCCTGAGGGAGTTATCTCTGAGTCATGGGGCAAGGCATTGATGGGCCCATTAAGAGGAGATAAGGAAGAAACAATGCTCTGTGGCCCTGGTTTTGATGTTTACATTCTTGTAACAAACTTTCTCACCCACTTTATGTAAATACCTTATTGTTTTGCATTCTTTTATGGAGGAGGAGTGTTGCTGCCCCTACAGGGGTTATGGGTGTGGTGTCCCGGGTCAAGCACGGCTCTGTGGAAGCACCCCTGCCACAAGGACCAAGACACACGCTGACACCAATGTGGTGGACGGTGAAAAGGCGTTTATTAACTGCCAACAGGGGTAATTTACAACAGGGAGTATCGGCAGGGCAACGGCAAAGGGAGAGGGGTTAGGCGTAATATCCCAAGATGTCCTAGATAACGCGATATCTTAAGCCCACATTTCCCCCCCATCTTCAAGACCTATTAAAAACATAGGAAACTGTAAAGGTTAATACTGCCTAGTGGGACAGTAACAAACTTGTAACTGTAACAAAACAAACAACTGTAGCAAACTTGTAACAAACTTATGACTGAAGATATTTAACAAATGAAAAGTTAAACAATGTAATGCACACAAAAAACTAACTATCTCTAACTGTTTTTCTATGAAAAATCAACACAGACTTATTTAAAATACAGGGCGATCAGCCGTGGGGCTGACTGTACCATGACTTCGGGCATTCTTGCAGGACTTTTTCAGCTTATATGTTGACATCACAGCACCAAATTGTCCTCCCAGAATCTGCAATCTGTTTGACTTTAAAACCAGGGTGTTTTGGAGAGTCCATGTCCGGACTCATTTTCTCCCCAAAACACCCTTTGGGCCCCTAGGCGCAGGAAAAGTTCTGGGTTGACTGATATTCCATACAAGTAGAGTCAGAACTTGGCCAGAGTTACAACTCCACCTGACTGATACCACTTAGAGCCAGTGCTGAGCTCTTTTTCTCTTTCCCCCAGTTCTTCTTTGCGCTGGCCTCTCACTGGGTTTTTTCACAACCACGATGTAGTTGGCCATCAGGCTGCCTGATGACTCGGCACTGCCTTCTGGGAGTGGTGTATGCGGGCCATGGGGGTGTCTGAGGGTCCAGTCCTGCAAAAGAAGCTTTTCAGATTTCATTAGTTCTTGCCCTGAAGGTCTGGTTTTATTGATTTGAGTGGGCACCATTTAATATCGCTATCTTTCTTTACGGCTGCATACCCTTGCCTTGTGAATATCAGCCTCCAACCCGCTTCCCACTTTCCTAACTCATTTTTGATTATTACTTGCGGGTTTTCCTCTAACGCCCAGATGGCCCAGTGCCTCTGGGCAGGACTTTTGATTTCGTCTCCCCTTGGGAACTGAGTTAAAGCTTGTAGGGCGGTTGCTAGAATACATGCTTGATCTCTTGGTGGGATGGAATTGGTGACACCTTCTGCCTTTGCTAGCACCTCCAGTTTACTTTTTAGGGTTTGGATGGCCCATTTGACTATGGCCTGTCCAGTGCTTTTATAGGGGTTACCGTGGACTGACATCATCCCATTTTGATGCGAATGCTTGTATTGATTTTGAGGTGAAACTCTGACCATTATCTGTTTTAATTTGCCTCGGGATGCCTAGCCATGCCATGGCTGTTAACCAGTGATGGACCGTTGCTCTGGATTCAGCTCTTTGGTGTTGTGTGGCCACGATTATCCCACTATAAGTGTCTACTGTTACTGCGAACCACACTTGGGGTCTCAGCAGGTGGCATAACGTAAAATGTGTCTGCCATATATCAGTGGCCTTGGTGCCCCTAGGATTGACACCTCTGGACCATAGTTGTTACCTCTGACAGTAGGGGCATGAGGCGACGACGTGCCTTGCATCAGGCACGGAGATCCTGCATTTTCTTGCGACCGCTCTGGCTCCGACATGCAGGGATTCATGCAGCCAGCGGGCTTCTCTCAGGGTCCATAGCCCTCTCGCAGCGGCATCTGCTTTGTCGTTACCAACTTGAAAGAATCCCTTTACCGGACTGTGGCTGTTGACATGGATGATGGACACGGTATTACCACGCCTGAGTGGGCGCAGCTGGTGAGAGAGAGACGGTGAATCTTGTTTCTTGAATCAGAAGGCTTGATTTATTAATATATGATATAATTCATTATAGTTATACTAATAAGAATATAGAGAGAGGTTTGCAGAGCAGCTAGGCTAGCTAGGAAGAGATAGAAAAGAATCCACAATAAAGCTGTGGCCAAGGACTCAGTCCCCTGGCTTGCACTGGTGATTGGCCCTTAATTATAAACATAAAACATGAACCAATCACCAATCAAAATAGGTGCCCCTTGTGAAGGTCCGCCCAAAATGAACGGGTGACGAATGATTTTTGGGTGCAAAAATAACCAACACAAGTCACAGGGGTTTTGCAGTAACAAATCAACAAGGTGCAATTTATTGATTATAACCACAGCTAAATATGCGTTTGGTTAAGGGATCTGGGGAAGAGAAGGGTAAGACAAGGAAAAAGGGAGGAAAGGAGGTCAGGGAATGGGGTATAGCTACCAAAACGTGATGTCTTCGGGGTCCCACCGCCGAAACTCGCTGGTACACGTCTTGGGGAGATCTCAAAGGACAGTCGGGCCGAACCCCAATATATATACTGTTCTTGGTTGGGGGAAGGTAACTGAAATTAGGTTTCCATGGAGGGGAGAAGTCCATTGTTTTCATGGCCGAATGCTCACATGTACGTTAAGTTTTCCCCCTCCCTGAGTTGGGAGGGGGTACAGTCCCAGTCTCTGGAAGGAGGTTGCCAGAGGGGTGCCATGGGGGTGCCATGGGGGTGACAATAGGGTGCCAGAGGGGTTCTTGGTTCCTTGATGAGGGGATTCTCATCTCAGTTGGTCTGTCACGGTGGTTGAAGACAGGCAAGAGGGGTCTTCTCATGGTGCGGGGGGGGGAGCCACCCCAGAGCTCAGTCCAGCCAGCTCAGGAGTTTGGAAGAAAGTCCAGTTCAATTGTCCAGAAAAGGGCAGCATGCCCCCTTCGAGTACAGCATGGCGTGTTCTGCAAGCATCACTTGTGAACACACTAGATAAGCAGGAGACTTTCTTTCCCAACCGGCTCAGCAGTTTTAACTCTTCGGTAGTCTTGTCTCATGACAATTGTGAGGCAAAAAATGAAGGATTTTCGGATGGACTTCTACACGACCCCGTGACTCACGATTGTCTTGAGGAATCTTCATCAGCAGAGCTCTAGAGTGTCTTCGAAACTCGTTGCACGTCGGTAGCATAACTCCGGAAAAGTAGGGATGACAGGGGAGAGGGGATAAAAGGGGAAGAGAAGGAAAAGAAAGAGGGAAAAGGGGAACTAATAAACATAAACATAATTAATATTGATCATCATAACAATTTCACACGTGGTTATTTGTTATAACGATTTCAAAAAATTATGATTATTTTTAACAATTTCAAAAAATATTCATCAATTAAAGCAATATCATTTGTTTAACAATTTCAAAATGATTAAAACAAATCACAAATAATCAAAATAACAAACAAATCATAATATAATCATCATCTTTTAAAATTATTTTCTAAAAATTAAAGTAACTTTCTGCAAATCATACTTGATATTTAAGAAGTTGTTCTAAGGCACATATGCTTGATTCATAACCGTTTCGTATCAAGTGTTTTGGGGACATCTATTGTATCGAGTACATCAGCTAAGCAGTGTGCATTGACTACAGTTGACAGTCTCTTAAGCTTTTTCATCATTCTCCAATTCAAAATGAATAGGCCTGCTGACAAGATAAAGCCAAGCGTAACTAGGATCAAAAGAACAACAATTGGATGGCACACACTGTTCAGAACACCTGTGGCAGTAGGTGACCACCCAAAAAGAGTATCCCTCCACCTATGCTCAGCATCCTGCTTTACCCTCTCCATAACCCGGTGTATTTGTCTCACGTTGTGATGAACAGTTACCAGGGTCTTCTGTCCGCTCTCCTTGATTTTCTCGAGGATGTCAATCAGGTCTTGATGGAGCAATAGTTGTCCCATGAGGGTGAGGTTCATTCTGATAGGAGTGGACATCAGCTTCTGGATCAGCGTGTAGTTGGATTGCAGTAGGTGGTGAGAAGTAACTGGAACTTCATAAGAGAAATCGCATCCTACTATCTTTGTAAAGTTACAAGCACAAAAGTTTGAATGATTCTTTGCATCTACCACAACATCTTCTACAAAGACAGAATCACATGTCATTCTAAAGCATGCACAGCCATTGCCTATGTATATAAGAACTGTCTGGGTATCCTCATGTGGACGAATCTCGAAATGACAGATGTTCTGCTCTGTGTCCAAACAGATATCCTGAGCTACAATTGCATTGCTTTCACAGATAAACCCTTGCTGTTCTCAGACAATACAAGTTTCCAGGTTAACAGTTTGCCATTTGTCATCAACCTGACGGGCCCATCCCCTATGTTCAGTAGGATAGAGAACAGCTCCGTCATGGTTTAATCCTAATGCAATAACAGGGTAGACCAAATGCACAGAGGCATTGCGTATGGTTAGGACAAAAGCAGTGGCTGTGTTTGAAATGGGGTCATAGGTAAAGTTCACCAGGTTCCACCAGGATTGGAATTCTCTTTCAAATTCAGTGGCACTGTCCCAGATAATTTTCCAAATTTCTGTGGGGAAGGTGCCTTCCTCGCCCTCTCTTATGATTGCAGCAGAGACAGATTGCATCCACAATTGTGCCTGGATACAGCTGAGGGCTAAGGAAACATTGTTCTGTGTAGCACTAAGTGCATCAATTACCAATTTGTGATCATCCACATTCACTCTTTCCCAATTTGGTAATATGCTTGATAGCAGCCACTGGTGTGTTCACAAAAGCCAATAAGAATGACTGCAGTAGTTGCTGTAATTTGGTCAAATCTCTAATTGTGACAGCCAATTTATTCAAGTTCAATTAATTTACATGTTATGTATAATATCATCAACTGGTGTTACCATAAGGGGAAGGGAAAACATTATTTCTGTTGTCCATCACTAGTATTATCATGGTTTATCAGGTCTTCATGTCCCTCGGAGTTCTTCTGAAAAAGTAAACACAACAGACTCTGCCACGAAGAGGCAGAAAAGGTTAGAACAATGGAATTGTCAGAGAGGTTTTGAACAGCAGTGGTACTTCCCCTACAGCAGCAGGGGGTCCACCAAAAACAGGTTGTCCAGGGTAATGCCCTGGGTTCTTGAAATCATCTGCTCCCTGTAGTGAAGGAATTGTGCTTGGAGCTGTCTGGCAAAAAGCAGTGATTTTGGAACACTCATTTACCCCCCATCTATAGTAAGAGGTATGAGAAGTCCATTTAATCTTTTCACCTTCCGCCCTATCCTGCACACTTTTGACAGTAAAGTGAGAAACATTACCAGATTGAATTTCCTGTGGGTTTAGGAAAATCTCAAACCATCCTTGCATTGCTTTAACAATATTATCTCCTGTAGGTCTTTTAAAAGCATCAGCCTGGAGCAACCCAAATATAAACATAGCATAGGACTTGGTGTTAATACAGACAAGAAAGCAATTCTGTCCCTCACTTTGGAAAATACTCCAAACAGTTAACAGTTCCCCAACCTGGGCATTGTCTTGTTCCTCTCTGTTAGCAGAAGCAGAGGAGAGAGGAGGGGTTGCTTTAGTCACAGAGGCAGGTTTATTTTGGCTGCTGCCCAAGCTCCCAGTTTCTTGGATTGCCCAGTTCTCCTCCACCTTCCTGGGAGCCAAGCCAACCACAAACACCCCTTCCCAGGTAGCGTACCTTTTCTTTTCATGAATCAATTGCAGGCAGCCAGATTTGTGAATGTTTTCCAGGAGTTGGTTGGGGGTACCGACCAAAGGGTCTCTCCTTTCCAAGGGGTTGAGCCCCTCAGCCCAATGAGCTGTGTGCTGAGTTAGGCACCATGGGATGCATCTGTCTGCTGTTGTTAGGAACACCCCATGTCCCCAGCACCCACCGGCTTCTTGTTTTGACAAAAGAATCTGATCTCCCCCAGTGAGAGACACTTGACAAATGTGTTCTGTTTCAGATTTTTGAGGGAGAAGCCTGTACTGCTTTGCAAGTTTTGTTAATTCAGTAGCAGTGTACGGGATTTCTTTAGTGGTTTTGTGCGAGTCAAGATCTTCATTATTGATATAGTTGCATTCTGTTTTAATTAGAGGTTTTATGTTGCTACAGCAGTGTTTCCCGCAATTTTTCATCAGGGTTAATTCTGTTTGAGAACAACTTTGACTAGTGTGAGGAGTTTCTTTCTCCTCTGTTTCTTTTGAGGAGTCAAAGTTCTGTGAATTTTTAACATGTTCCTCTCTCAGGGCAGTCCGTAACAAGTTATTTACATTTCTTTCTTCATCCAATTGTTTTTGCAAAACTTCAACTAGGTTTTGGAGGGAGTCTATGATAGCATTTTCCTCACTTTTTCGCTTAAAGCGAGTTTCTATGGCTGCTGTGAGACAGGCACCCAAGACTGAGCAGACGATGGTTTTATTTGTGCCCAGTTTAAATTTTGTTTCATGTTGCAAAGAAAATATTCTATCAATAACATTTTCTAAGTTAAACCAATTGCAGTTTGCCCATTCTTCTTCCCCCGGAGAAGGTGTAGCATTGTATTTAGCAAGCAGAGCATAAAATTCAGCTTTACCTTTTGCACTGAAGTTTTTAGTCATTTTGTGAGGGGACCAAAGCTACACCGGGGAGTTAACTTAAGTTACACAAATCACACAGCCTTTCCACTGTCCCCTTTCTTCCCTGGGTAGTTGAAGAGACAGAATCAGTCTGGGAGGCTCTGTGAGGTTGCTTCAAGTTTGTCTCTTCCTTCCCAGACAGTACAGATACGCACTCACATGAACACACACACACAAATGTTTTCTTTGTGAGGGGACCTGAACCTAGAACAGGGAAAAAGCCACTCAGCCTTCGCTGCGCCGCCCCTCGCTCCCTGTGTAGGTGAAGGGACAATATCTGTCTAAAAGGCACTGCTTAATTACTTCAAGTCTGCCCCTTCCCTTTTAGACAGTCCAGGTACACAAAATGCATCAGTAAAAAACAGTAACAGGTTCAAATTCAGCTCAAAACCAACAGTAACAGGTTCAAATTCAACTCAAAAAGAACAGTAACAGGTTCAGATTCAATTCAAATACAACAACAACAACAGTATCAATATCAGTATCAATATCAGTAACAGCATCAATATCAGGGTCAGGAGAAGTATCAGTGTCAGTGTCCGTGCCGGTAAAATCAGTAACAGAAGTGACAGTAACAATTTTCCCTGCTTTTGCACCAAAAAATCTTTTGTGTCAATTCCAGAGCCTGTGTGCTCAATCGAGCGTGAGATTTGGCTTTGGCGTGTGTAGTCTGTGAGAGGTTACAAACGACACAAAACCTGCAAAATCACTGGCTGCTGGAATCCTTGTCCGTGACGCCAATTATGTGAAGGTCCGCCCAAAATGAACGGGTGACGAATGATTTTTGGGTGCAAAAATAACCAACACAAGGCACAGGGGTTTTGCAGTAACAAATCAACAAGGTGCAATTTATTGATTATAACCACAGCTAAATATGCGTTTGGTTAAGGGATCTGGGGAAGAGAAGGGTAAGACAAGGAAAAAGGGAGGAAAGGAGGTCAGGGAATGGGGTATAGCTACCAAAACGTGATGTCTTCGGGGTCCCACCGCCGAAACTCGCTGGTACACGTCTTGGGGAGATCTCAAAGGACAGTCGGGCCGAACCCCAATATATATACTGTTCTTGGTTGGGGGAAGGTAACTGAAATTAGGTTTCCATGGAGGGGAGAAGTCCATTGTTTTCATGGCCGAATGCTCACATGTACGTTAAGTTTTCCCCCTCCCTGAGTTGGGAGGGGGTACAGTCCCAGTCTCTGGAAGGAGGTTGCCAGAGGGGTGCCATGGGGGTGCCATGGGGGTGACAATAGGGTGCCAGAGGGGTTCTTGGTTCCTTGATGAGGGGATTCTCATCTCAGTTGGTCTGTCACGGTGGTTGAAGACAGGCAAGAGGGGTCTTCTCATGGTGCGGGGGGGGGGAGCCACCCCAGAGCTCAGTCCAGCCAGCTCAGGAGTTTGGAAGAAAGTCCAGTTCAATTGTCCAGAAAAGGGCAGCATGCCCCCTTCGAGTACAGCATGGCGTGTTCTGCAAGCATCACTGTGAACACACTAGATAAGCAGGAGACTTTCTTTCCCAACTGGCTCAGCAGTTTTAACTCTTCGGTAGTCTTGTCTCATGACAATTGTGAGGCAAAAAATGAAGGATTTTCGGATGGACTTCTACACGACCCCGTGACTCACGATTGTCTTGAGGAATCTTCATCAGCAGAGCTCTAGAGTGTCTTCGAAACTCGTTGCACGTCGGTAGCATAACTCCGGAAAAGTAGGGATGACAGGGGAGAGGGGATAAAAGGGGAAGAGAAGGAAAAGAAAGAGGGAAAAGGGGAACTAATAAACATAAACATAATTAATATTGATCATCATAACAATTTCACACGTGGTTATTTGTTATAACGATTTCAAAAAATTATGATTATTTTTAACAATTTCAAAAAATATTCATCAATTAAAGCAATATCATTTGTTTAACAATTTCAAAATGATTAAAACAAATCACAAATAATCAAAATAACAAACAAATCATAATATAATCATCATCTTTTAAAATTATTTTCTAAAAATTAAAGTAACTTTCTGCAAATCATACTTGATATTTAAGAAGTTGTTCTAAGGCACATATGCTTGATTCATAACCGTTTCGTATCAAGTGTTTTGGGGACATCTATTGTATCGAGTACATCAGCTAAGCAGTGTGCATTGACTACAGTTGACAGTCTCTTAAGCTTTTTCATCATTCTCCAATTCAAAATGAATAGGCCTGCTGACAAGATAAAGCCAAGCGTAACTAGGATCAAAAGAACAACAATTGGATGGCACACACTGTTCAGAACACCTGTGGCAGTAGGTGACCACCCAAAAAGAGTATCCCTCCACCTATGCTCAGCATCCTGCTTTACCCTCTCCATAACCCGGTGTATTTGTCTCACGTTGTGATGAACAGTTACCAGGGTCTTCTGTCCGCTCTCCTTGATTTTCTCGAGGATGTCAATCAGGTCTTGATGGAGCAATAGTTGTCCCATGAGGGTGAGGTTCATTCTGATAGGAGTGGACATCAGCTTCTGGATCAGCGTGTAGTTGGATTGCAGTAGGTGGTGAGAAGTAACTGGAACTTCATAAGAGAAATCGCATCCTACTATCTTTGTAAAGTTACAAGCACAAAAGTTTGAATGATTCTTTGCATCTACCACAACATCTTCTACAAAGACAGAATCACATGTCATTCTAAAGCATGCACAGCCATTGCCTATGTATATAAGAACTGTCTGGGTATCCTCATGTGGACGAATCTCGAAATGACAGATGTTCTGCTCTGTGTCCAAACAGATATCCTGAGCTACAATTGCATTGCTTTCACAGATAAACCCTTGCTGTTCTCAGACAATACAAGTTTCCAGGTTAACAGTTTGCCATTTGTCATCAACCTGACGGGCCCATCCCCTATGTTCAGTAGGATAGAGAACAGCTCCGTCATGGTTTAATCCTAATGCAATAACAGGGTAGACCAAATGCACAGAGGCATTGCGTATGGTTAGGACAAAAGCAGTGGCTGTGTTTGAAATGGGGTCATAGGTAAAGTTCACCAGGTTCCACCAGGATTGGAATTCTCTTTCAAATTCAGTGGCACTGTCCCAGATAATTTTCCAAATTTCTGTGGGGAAGGTGCCTTCCTCGCCCTCTCTTATGATTGCAGCAGAGACAGATTGCATCCACAATTGTGCCTGGATACAGCTGAGGGCTAAGGAAACATTGTTCTGTGTAGCACTAAGTGCATCAATTACCAATTTGTGATCATCCACATTCACTCTTTCCCAATTTGGTAATATGCTTGATAGCAGCCACTGGTGTGTTCACAAAAGCCAATAAGAATGACTGCAGTAGTTGCTGTAATTTGGTCAAATCTCTAATTGTGACAGCCAATTTATTCAAGTTCAATTAATTTACATGTTATGTATAATATCATCAACTGGTGTTACCATAAGGGGAAGGGAAAACATTATTTCTGTTGTCCATCACTAGTATTATCATGGTTTATCAGGTCTTCATGTCCCTCGGAGTTCTTCTGAAAAAGTAAACACAACAGACTCTGCCACGAAGAGGCAGAAAAGGTTAGAACAATGGAATTGTCAGAGAGGTTTTGAACAGCAGTGGTACTTCCCCTACAGCAGCAGGGGGTCCACCAAAAACAGGTTGTCCAGGGTAATGCCCTGGGTTCTTGAAATCATCTGCTCCCTGTAGTGAAGGAATTGTGCTTGGAGCTGTCTGGCAAAAAGCAGTGATTTTGGAACACTCATTTACCCCCCATCTATAGTAAGAGGTATGAGAAGTCCATTTAATCTTTTCACCTTCCGCCCTATCCTGCACACTTTTGACAGTAAAGTGAGAAACATTACCAGATTGAATTTCCTGTGGGTTTAGGAAAATCTCAAACCATCCTTGCATTGCTTTAACAATATTATCTCCTGTAGGTCTTTTAAAAGCATCAGCCTGGAGCAACCCAAATATAAACATAGCATAGGACTTGGTGTTAATACAGACAAGAAAGCAATTCTGTCCCTCACTTTGGAAAATACTCCAAACAGTTAACAGTTCCCCAACCTGGGCATTGTCTTGTTCCTCTCTGTTAGCAGAAGCAGAGGAGAGAGGAGGGGTTGCTTTAGTCACAGAGGCAGGTTTATTTTGGCTGCTGCCCAAGCTCCCAGTTTCTTGGATTGCCCAGTTCTCCTCCACCTTCCTGGGAGCCAAGCCAACCACAAACACCCCTTCCCAGGTAGCGTACCTTTTCTTTTCATGAATCAATTGCAGGCAGCCAGATTTGTGAATGTTTTCCAGGAGTTGGTTGGGGGTACCGACCAAAGGGTCTCTCCTTTCCAAGGGGTTGAGCCCCTCAGCCCAATGAGCTGTGTGCTGAGTTAGGCACCATGGGATGCATCTGTCTGCTGTTGTTAGGAACACCCCATGTCCCCAGCACCCACCGGCTTCTTGTTTTGACAAAAGAATCTGATCTCCCCCAGTGAGAGACACTTGACAAATGTGTTCTGTTTCAGATTTTTGAGGGAGAAGCCTGTACTGCTTTGCAAGTTTTGTTAATTCAGTAGCAGTGTACGGGATTTCTTTAGTGGTTTTGTGCGAGTCAAGATCTTCATTATTGATATAGTTGCATTCTGTTTTAATTAGAGGTTTTATGTTGCTACAGCAGTGTTTCCCGCAATTTTTCATCAGGGTTAATTCTGTTTGAGAACAACTTTGACTAGTGTGAGGAGTTTCTTTCTCCTCTGTTTCTTTTGAGGAGTCAAAGTTCTGTGAATTTTTAACATGTTCCTCTCTCAGGGCAGTCCGTAACAAGTTATTTACATTTCTTTCTTCATCCAATTGTTTTTGCAAAACTTCAACTAGGTTTTGGAGGGAGTCTATGATAGCATTTTCCTCACTTTTTCGCTTAAAGCGAGTTTCTATGGCTGCTGTGAGACAGGCACCCAAGACTGAGCAGACGATGGTTTTATTTGTGCCCAGTTTAAATTTTGTTTCATGTTGCAAAGAAAATATTCTATCAATAACATTTTCTAAGTTAAACCAATTGCAGTTTGCCCATTCTTCTTCCCCCGGAGAAGGTGTAGCATTGTATTTAGCAAGCAGAGCATAAAATTCAGCTTTACCTTTTGCACTGAAGTTTTTAGTCATTTTGTGAGGGGACCAAAGCTACACCGGGGAGTTAACTTAAGTTACACAAATCACACAGCCTTTCCACTGTCCCCTTTCTTCCCTGGGTAGTTGAAGAGACAGAATCAGTCTGGGAGGCTCTGTGAGGTTGCTTCAAGTTTGTCTCTTCCTTCCCAGACAGTACAGATACGCACTCACATGAACACACACACACAAATGTTTTCTTTGTGAGGGGACCTGAACCTAGAACAGGGAAAAAGCCACTCAGCCTTCGCTGCGCCGCCCCTCGCTCCCTGTGTAGGTGAAGGGACAATATCTGTCTAAAAGGCACTGCTTAATTACTTCAAGTCTGCCCCTTCCCTTTTAGACAGTCCAGGTACACAAAATGCATCAGTAAAAAACAGTAACAGGTTCAAATTCAGCTCAAAACCAACAGTAACAGGTTCAAATTCAACTCAAAAAGAACAGTAACAGGTTCAGATTCAATTCAAATACAACAACAACAACAGTATCAATATCAGTATCAATATCAGTAACAGCATCAATATCAGGGTCAGGAGAAGTATCAGTGTCAGTGTCCGTGCCGGTAAAATCAGTAACAGAAGTGACAGTAACAATTTTCCCTGCTTTTGCACCAAAAAATCTTTTGTGTCAATTCCAGAGCCTGTGTGCTCAATCGAGCGTGAGATTTGGCTTTGGCGTGTGTAGTCTGTGAGAGGTTACAAACGACACAAAACCTGCAAAATCACTGGCTGCTGGAATCCTTGTCCGTGACGCCAATTATGTGAAGGTCCGCCCAAAATGAACGGGTGACGAATGATTTTTGGGTGCAAAAATAACCAACACAAGGCACAGGGGTTTTGCAGTAACAAATCAACAAGGTGCAATTTATTGATTATAACCACAGCTAAATATGCGTTTGGTTAAGGGATCTGGGGAAGAGAAGGGTAAGACAAGGAAAAAGGGAGGAAAGGAGGTCAGGGAATGGGGTATAGCTACCAAAACGTGATGTCTTCGGGGTCCCACCGCCGAAACTCGCTGGTACACGTCTTGGGGAGATCTCAAAGGACAGTCGGGCCGAACCCCAATATATATACTGTTCTTGGTTGGGGGAAGGTAACTGAAATTAGGTTTCCATGGAGGGGAGAAGTCCATTGTTTTCATGGCCGAATGCTCACATGTACGTTAAGTTTTCCCCCTCCCTGAGTTGGGAGGGGGTACAGTCCCAGTCTCTGGAAGGAGGTTGCCAGAGGGGTGCCATGGGGGTGCCATGGGGGTGACAATAGGGTGCCAGAGGGGTTCTTGGTTCCTTGATGAGGGGATTCTCATCTCAGTTGGTCTGTCACGGTGGTTGAAGACAGGCAAGAGGGGTCTTCTCATGGTGCGGGGGGGGGGAGCCACCCCAGAGCTCAGTCCAGCCAGCTCAGGAGTTTGGAAGAAAGTCCAGTTCAATTGTCCAGAAAAGGGCAGCATGCCCCCTTCGAGTACAGCATGGCGTGTTCTGCAAGCATCACTGTGAACACACTAGATAAGCAGGAGACTTTCTTTCCCAACTGGCTCAGCAGTTTTAACTCTTCGGTAGTCTTTTCTCATGATAATTGTGAGGCAAAAAATGAAGGATTTTTGGATGGACTTCTACACCCCTGTTGCATTCCCCAGCAGCTGATAATAATTGTTTACCTTGTCTTCGGAGGCCTCTGGCCTCCCGAAGACACAGAAATCCGAAAGAAAGGATTTCTGTGGAGAAATGTCTGCGACATCTCACCTTTCTAAATTGTATAAAAATAAAAGAAAAATGCTGATGTGGAATGAACAGGAAATTCCTTCACCTATAAAATACAGAATACTAATAAATCACTAAAACAATCCTACAATATAAGAAAAATGCAAAATACAATGTAAAGAGAATTTAAGTCCATGCAGCTGATTTTCAGGAACAGTCCATCAGCTGAAGTTGTTTCTCTTGGAATATCTGAGAGTCCTTTTGGTCCTGAAACAGACTTCTGCAAAAGAGTTCCATCAATAGTTATCAAAAACCATTGACAGTCTTAATACAATTTTAAACAATTTAAAACAATTTGTACAATTTTGAAATGTCCTTTCTGGCCTTTCAGTGCTTCAGCGCTTCAGAGGTGCTGCCCGCTATTTTCAATCTTTTTTTTTTTTTTTTTTTTTTTTTTTTTAATCGAAAAGCAAAAGAGCAGCAGCCGAGCAGTGCCTGAGAAGGAAAGGCCCTGGGGGCCCTGGCCCATGCTGGACCAGGAACCCCAAAACTGGCTCACAAAGGGGGACCAGGACCGGTAGGAGAAACCAGAGTCCCCAAAAACATCAGGAGGCCACGCAGTGGGGCCAGCCCAGGAATTTTTTGAGCCCAACGGCCCAGGCCAAACCCATGAGGAAGGCTCTGCATATCCACAGGCCTGAACCCTGCTGCCAGCACAATGGCAGCACGGGTAGTGAGACGCTTCCTTTCCCCAAAACCACTGAGGCATGCCAGCAGTGAGGAAATAGAAGCTGCCCTGAGAATCTTCATCTCGGGTCTGGGAATGTTTGTTTCCCACAGCAAACCAGCTTTCTCCTCCAGCTGTGCCATCTCCCTCTGCAATGGATCGGGTTTATTTTCCATCCGCCCCATGGCTTCATCATCCACACCCCCTTCGGGCTGGGGATCAGAGGCAGGGCTCTCGGCAGAACCCACCTGCCCCTTGCCACTAGGGCACAAGAGGGGCGGCAGAGATGGCAGCCTCCATGGGACAGCAACGGACCAAACACTCCCCAACCTGCCGAGAATGCTGATCTTGAAAGCCGGCAGCTGGACTGCCACAAGAGTCAGCTGGCGGGCAGCCCCCGCTCCACTGAAAGAGAGACCCCCCGCCGGGGCGGCTGCTGGGGCAGCCGGTCCGGGATGATCCGAGTTCGAACAAGCCACCGGTGCCATGGCAGTCTCTGACAACGGCAAAGCCGCTGGGACGTCCAGTGGAAGCAGCGGGGGGGGAGCCGGAACTGGGGAGGGAACCACGCTGAGCGTGGGATCCGCCGCAGGACGCTCTGAGAGTCCCGCGGGCTCAATGCCATTTTCTGCCGCTGACTCTGGGACTGTCTTCACTTGAAGCTGCAGGGATGCGCGGGAACCCGCCTCCACCGCATCCCCCGGCCCTGAAAGCTGCAGGCATGGCACGGGCAGCAGCGGAGCCGGGAGAAGCGGCGGAGCATCGCTGTTGCTTAGCAACAGGTCAATCGCCGAAAGTGCTGTCTCTTGTGCAGTCTCTGACACAGGCTCTGGCCGGGGCTGGGAGGCTGGTGAAACCGCGGGCGGGACCGCCTGGAGAGGCGGAGACGGGATCTCCTAGGGTGACAGCTCTGGCAGGGGCGTGGAGGAAACCTCAGAGACCGGTGCCGCCCCCATGTGTGAAGGAGGCGGAGTCTGAGAGGCCGGCGCTGGCTTGAGCGGCCGCTCCCATCCCCCCGGAGAGAGACAAGGGGCGGAAGGAGAAGGCTCCATCTGAGCATGCTCCGGAGCAAGAGTAAAAAAAACTTCTTCGCGCCGCGAAGTTTCAGCTCCCCCCGCCGCGAAGCGGGGGGGGGGGGAAAGCCCAAAGTCATCACCCACCGGCTCTTCTGCCAAGGGCGGTGGAAACGGAGCTTGGCCATAACAGTTGGAGATCCACTGAAAACAAGCTGCTCTGCATTTCAGGACTGGGAAAAGCTTTATAAATGCTGGGTAGATAGAAGGCAACACGCGTCCCTTACTGTAGACGCACTGGATAATTGAGTCCATGCACTCCCAGACGAAAACATCTAAAGCGTACAGGACATCAGTAAAGAACCCAAAAACCTTTGCCCATCTAAAGAACCCATAGATATCTGTTTCTGACAAAAAACAACCATCTTCTCTGCACCAATATTTCCAGAGGGCAATAAGCTTTTCCTCTGAAGGGGAGAACTGAATCTCTTCTGGCAAGGCGTGTGTCTTCCATACGAACAGCCACAAGCTACGAAGGGCTGGTTCATCAGGGATAGAAAAGCCCACAGTACCTTTTGAAAGAGTCCAGCTTGCTCTGGCCAGCTCCACAGGTCTGCTGCTCTTTTCCATCATCTTTCCTGATGGTTTTCCAGAAGAAGGTTCTCTTGTGGTCAGCCTTGGCTGTGAACTCTGTCCAAATCTTCAGTTCTTCAGCTCCTGGCTTGAATCCACTTTCTGTGGTCACTTCAAAGCAACCATCAAATGCCACACATACAGGATTTTACCCAGTGCAGCAATTTTGCTCCTCTGGTCTTATTAAATTAATTTCTGCTCTCACACGTCGGGTCACCAGATATTACCACGCCTGAGTGGGCACAGCTGGTGAGAGAGAGACGGTGAATCTTGTTTCTTGAATCAGAAGGCTTGATTTGTTAATATATGATATAATTCATTATAGTTATACTAATAAGAATATAGAGAGAGGTTTGCAGAGCAGCTAGGCTAGCTAGGAAGAGATAGAAAAGAATCCACAACAAAGCTGTGGCCAAGGACTCAGTCCCCTGGCTTGCACTGGTGATTGGCCCTTAATTATAACCATAAAACATGAACCAATCACCAATCAAAATAGGTGCCCCTGTTGCATTCCCCAGCAGCTGATAATAATTGTTTACCTTGTCTTTGGAGGCCTCTGGCCTCCCGAAGACACAGAAATCCGAAAGAAAGGATTTCTGTGGAGAAATGTCTGCGACAGACACGGTGCCCTTTCACGATAAAGCGCTTATTGCAGCATTACTGCCACTGCGGACAGTGCCACACCGGGTACGGCCATGGCTAGAAAGAGTCGGACCACGAATAATGAGTCAGTTACAATATTGAGGTGTTTGTCCGAGAACAGTCCACGTGCCAGTGCCACGGCGGCTGGCTTGAGCTGTTGTACTGACAGTGCAAGATCTGTTGTTTTAATGCAACGCCACCGCTCTCACATCTGCCACACTACCACTGCAGTGGAAGTTAATGAAGATGTGTTGGTGAAAACTGTGGGTCCCTCGCGTGGCCAGTCAATTACCTTGGGTGGTAGGTCGATGTCGATGACCGCCAGCATCTGCGTCCATGGGGGTTTTGCCGCGTACCGAATCTCTTCCCCAAATCCAGCGAGGGCCATGGCCAAGTGTTCTGATATCATTGGCGACCATGCAGGAGACAGTTTGCGGAAGGGTAGGTATACTCTGGTGGTTTCAGCAGCCAGATGTCTCAGAGCGAGCTTCCTGCCTTTCATGATGAGGTTGCCAAGGCATCCAACTCCTGGGGAGAAGGCACGTGATGGTTTTCCCAGGACCACCCATTGTATTGGTTGGGCTTTATCTGGGGGTCCCTGGGCTAGTGCCACTACTCCCCCTCTCCTTGTGAGATGGACATACAGTTCAACCAGCACGTTCGAGTCCCCACCTGGCGAGCGTGGTTGCTGACATCTGACGCTTGATGAAGTCAAGTGAGCTCACTGCCTCTGGTGTCAGTACTTTGCTCTCCCATGGGTTCTTCACTTTTAAGAGGTCGTTCAAGGCATCCATGATCTCAGGAGGGATCAGAAAGATGTTGCGAAGCCACTGTAATGATCCCACTAGCTGCTGCATGTCATGCGGTGTTTTGATGTTCCAGTGAATTTTTATTTGGGAAGGGGTTACGCAAAGGTTCGAAATTCCCACTCCTAAAAAAGTCACGCATGGTCCCCTTTTTATCATTGAGCTGGCAATTTCAAACGCATTTACTTTTAGTACCTCTGAGACTGCAGATATTCGCCGGTCTACCTGGCTTGTCGATGGCGCAGTGATCAAGATGTCATCCATTTATTGAATGATAGTTGCGGCGGGATCACTCTGCCAGACTGGCACTAGCGCTCGGTCCATGATTATCTGGCAAATGGCTGGGTAGTTGACCATTCCCTGAGGCAATACCCACCACTGGAAGCGCAAGTTTGGTCGCTAGCTGTTTGGGGAGGTAACCGACTATGCAAACCGCTCTTTTTCCCCATCATGTAAAGGGATGGAGAAGAAGCAATCCTTAATAGCCAGCACCACGCAAGGTTGCCCTTTTGGCACCATCGAATTCATGGGTAGTGATGTCTGCACAGGTCCCATCAGCTGGATTTTCTTGTTTATCTCTCGCAGGTCGTGCAGGAGGCAAAAAACGTCTCCAGATCGTTTGGGTATGACAAAAATTGGAGTATTCCACGGGCTTGTGGAGGGCTCAATGTGGTTCTTGTGTAGCTCCCGGGTAATCAGTTCCAGGAGGGCAGTCATTTGAGGCTTCAGAAGGGGCCACTGGTCAACCCACACTGGGTCTAGTGATTTCCATGTTAGTTTGATGGGCAGTTGTGGGTGCGTAGAGGTGGCCCTCAGAATAAATTTGTCATTTGGACATCTAACAGGGTTAGGGTATCCCTTCCGAGCAAAGGTGGGCATCCAGACGACACATATGGGGATAGGGTGATGGTTCTGCCCGGTCCCCTTTCAGTGCAGAGTGTTAGAGCCACGAGCTGTCTGCTTTTTTGGTCACAGGACAGCCCTCCAACCCCACCTACCATGGGGGCCCCTTCCAACATCCACTGTGAAGGCCAGTGTATGTCAGGGATCACAGTGACATCTGACCCTGTATCAACCCAGAAAGGGATACAAACAGCAGAGCCATCAGAGTTGTTATGGAGAAGGCAGCCAGCCCACACTATCAGTAGGTGCCTCCCCAACTTCGCAGCGAATGCCACCCATGGATCTTGCTCCCACGCCTTCATGGCCAGGGCCACCCAGGGGCCTCATCCCCAGGGAGTCATTCTCGGCATTCCTGGGATGTGGATGGGCTTGTCTGGGCCATTGGCTGGGTTGTGAAGTTGACCGTGGGATTGGGCAGCAGGTGCGGGAATTCTGTGCCCCATTGACAGCTGGCACAACCGTACTGCTTCATGTTCTGAGTGGGAGGGGCCTGTGCACGGCCTGGGCACCCCCTCCCCCTCCCGTTTCCTTCATCCTTTCTTTTGCACTCCCTAGCGAAATTCTCCCTCCTACCACATGCCCAGCATGGCCCTCTGGCTCCCGTCTGGCGTGGGGGAACGGCTGTCAGTGGGTATCCCGACCGAGGGCAGTTTGCTGCGATGTGGCCCTCCTGGCCACACCTAAAACAAGCCATCACATTGGTTATAGCAGCGTGGACAGCTGCTTGAATCGGGACTAGGTGTTCCTCTTTGACAACATGTCTTATCATATCTGCTGAAGTAGCGCCAGGCGGCAGCGACCGCAAAATGTCCTTTGTGGCGGTGTTACGCTGCTGGCGCAGGCACTCGGCCAGCACAGGGCCTTTTGCTTCTGACGGCGAAGTAGAAGATTCAATTGCTGCCTGTATGTGGTCCACAAACTGCGTGAAACCTCGCTTTAGTTCTGCTTTATAGTGGACCATGGCGGTGGCCTGACAATGACTTTAGATGCAGAGCGAATAGGCTCTCTGGCAGCTCGGGTTGTTGCTACTAACTCGGGGGCCTGAAGGCCCTCTGCCTACGCCTGGGGGGTGATCGTAGTTGGGTCCATGCCCATTAAATGCTGCAGGCTAGAGCTGTGCAGCGGATGGTCTGTTCCAGACACTGCCTTGCGCAGTTGTCCCCCCACTCTTGTTTAAAAACAATCATCCCTGCTCCATCAAAAATCAACCTACATGTCTGCTTGATGTCAAAAGGGGGCATGTTGTCCCACCCAAAAACACTGTCAATAAGAGTGGAGACCATCATCCAAATTAATTCCTCTGTCTGCAATTGCCTTCACAATTCCCTAGACATCCTTGGGGTCCACAGGTGTATAAGTTCTTTGATTCCCGTCTGGCCCCCCCACCCGGACGGGAAACGCTAGCTTGGCTGGAGGGGCCCACTCGGCACACGCTCTTTTTATTTTCCTCCCAAAATGATCTTTTTTCTCTTGTTGGGGGCATTCCCGCGGCTGCAAATCACCACCCTCTGTGGACTCACAATCACCCACATCCTGCCTGGGCCCCCTCCCGCAAGCAGTCCTGGGCGGCCCCCCACTCTCCCCACTCCTGCCCAAGAGCCCGCGTAACCCTGCCCCATAATTCAAAAGTGACCTTGATAAGGGACTCCATTCGCTCCCTCACTGGTCCCTCGGTGCGAGCCCTCCTCTTTCGCTAGCCTGGTGTGAGCCTTTCTCCTGTGCCAATCATGACGCGACCGTTCCTCTTCTTTCGGCTGCGCTGTGAGCCCTCCTCCTTCGCCGATTTTCCGACGCAAGACTTCCTCTTCCACCACCCCGACATGAGCCTTCCTCCTTCGTTGCTCCTCTGGCACAAGACTTCCTCTTCCACCAACCCTAGCGTGAGCCTTCCTCTTTCACCGATCTTCTAATGGGAGACTTTCCCACTTTCGTTGGTCTTCTGGGAGTGTCCTCCCTGTCAGAGACAGTCCCGCTGCTCCGGTTGCTGTTCCCTCGCCCAGGAGATTCCCGCTTACAGGTTCGATCCCGGGTTCTCGGCACCACTTGTTGCTACCACTACAGGGGCTATGGGTGTGGTGTCCAGGGTCGACCATGGCTCGGTGGCAGCACCCCTGCTGCCTGTCCTGGTGTTTTGCATATGAAGCAAATGACATGTTGGAGTTGTTCTGGTGACACCTGTTGCCTCCTCCCTCCTGGAGATACAGCTGCCATGGTCTCTGGGTCTGTCGGCCTTGACCAAGCCTCCCGTGTAGCAAACAGCTCCGCCTTCCTAGCACAGGCTTCCATCATCTCTGCCAGTGTAGGTGGGGGCTTGAGAGGCAGTCCCAGGAGCACCCTGCTGCACACTTCATTGGCATTCCTCTGTGCCATCTCTTTCACTATCTCCATCTGTGTCCTGGGGTCCCGTACTTGTCTCTCAACCTGTGCACAGAGCCAGGTGACAAACTGCAAGAAACTTTCTGAAGGAGACTGTTTAATGTCGAGGAAACTACCACTAGCTTCAGCAGTTGGTACCTCGTGAAAAGCCTTATCTGCAGCATCTGAAATCTTATCTAGAATGAATTTTGACAACACCCGAGCTTGGTCCTCAGGCTTAGCCCACTCCCCCTCGCTGCACAAATGTTCATAATTAATGTTATTATTTTCTACATCTTTGGCACCTTGAGGGGTTTGTTTAAGTTCTTCCACAAGATCTCAGAGAGATCTCTTCCAGGAGCTTTCCCAGAGATCGAACTCTGACGGGGTAAGCAGGCACCGGAATAGATCTATGATGTCAGAAGGAACCAGTTCAAGGGATGTTAATGTAGCCTCCATCATGTTTCTAAAAATTTCACTATTTCTCCCCAATTCCAATTGACTTACATAACTCCCGCTTTGAGTGACATAAGAAGGGCTGGTATGTTACAGGGCTTGCAAGGGTCTTTCAGGGTGAAGAGAGAGACGAGAATCTTGACCACATGTTCAGAAGGCTTGATTTATTATTTGATAATATATATTACATTAAGACTATACTAAAAGGAATAGAGAGAGAAGTTCTCAGAAATGCTAGCTAAGCTAAGAATAGAAAAGGAATGAATAACAAAGTTCTGTGTCCAGGCAGAAAGCAAGAACAGCTCTGCTGTGAGTGGTCAGTAAATCCAAACATTCACCCAAGACAAATCACGGATGCACCTGTTGCATTCCACAGCAGCATGTAACTATTGTTTACATTTTGTTTCGGCGGCCACAGCTTCTCAGAAAGGGGAAAAATCCTAAGGAAAGGATTTTTATGGAAAGATGTTGGTGACACTGGTAAGTTCTAGGACCAGTCCTACCACCTGTGTACTGAGCAGGGGCTACCAAGGGGATGACTTCTTCCTCCCTGTTTTGGACCCCAGGATTCCTCCCTTCAGGCCCACCTCCATGGGACCCGGTGGGGGGACGACCCCCTGCCCCAGCCCCCGTGCCTCGGGAAGCAGGCGAGGAAACAGCTTTCACCCCACCCCCATGGAGAGTGGGAGGGGATACACCCCTTGCCTCTGCCCCTCCCACCCCGGTGGCTTGGTGAGTGGGAGGAGAGACATCCCTTCCCCCTGCCCCACCCCTGTGAGAACCAGGCAGGGCCCCACTCCGCAGCCCTCGGCCCCACTGTCTTGAGAGCCAGGTAAGGCAGCGGGGGCTACAGGCAAGGGGGCGGGGCAACCATGGGAACCAGGGGTGGGGTTACAGGATGATGTAATGGGGAGTGGGGACTCAAAGGGAGGGGGAGGACCATCCAAGGGAAGGAAGGGGTTGTGAGACCAGAAGGGGTTGGGGGAGGGGACAGGTGGGTAAAAGGGGTTGTGAGGAGAAGAAGGGCAGGTGGGGGGCTGAAAGACGTGGCTGCCGCCATTTTGGGCTCCGGCCATGCGGTCAGCAGTATCACAACTGCCAGGGCCGGGGTACTGGGAGAGAGGCGGAAGGCCAGGATAGCAACGGCAGTGCCCGGTACCCTGGAATTGCCAGGAAGCCTCGCTCAGTTCAGGGGCAGAGGGTTCTTGGGGAGGGGTATCGGAAACCGCAGGAGGGTTGATTTGCTCTGGCTGCCCTTTCAAATCCCTCTTGAGGAATTCTTCCCAAGTTATCAGGAACACAGGGAAAAATTGGAACACTGTCCCATCTCCCTGTTCAGCCTTCGCTGTTAACAAGGCCCCAGTTTGGTCCCAGGCAGATTCAGAGTTAACATTTATGTTGCCGCCGCTCAGGACGTGGTGTCCCGGGTTGAGGGCGACACTGTGGCAGCACCCTGCCACAGGACCAAAGCACACGCTGACACCGATGTGCTGGGCGGTGAAATGGCCTTTATTAACAATTGAGCAGGGTAATTTATAACAGGGGGTAACAGCAGGACAACGGTGAAGGGAGAGGGGTTGGGCGTAATATCGCAAGATGCCCAAGATAATGCTATATCTTGACCCCAAATTTCCCCCCCCTTTCATGACCTGTTAAAAACATAGAAAATGGTAAGGTTAAAACTGCCTAGTGGGACAGTAGAAACTTGTAACTGTAACAAAACAAAAAACTGTAGCAAACTTGTAACAAACTTATGATTGTAGATATTTGACAAACGAAAGTTAAACAATGAAACGCAAACGAAAAGCTAACTATCTCTAACTGGTTTTCTAAAAAAGAAAACAACATGAATTTATTCACAATACAGGACTTCTTGCTGACTAAAACATGACAAAGAAGACAGAGGAAGGTGGAAGTCCAAAAGTTAATGTAATCCACGCATGGAAATACCAGCTATTCCATGGCCGTCGTGGGAGATGAGATGTTGGGCACCACCTGCGATATTCTGTGGATCTCTAGGCTTAATGTAATCCAGAGCCGGCTCGCTCAATACTAAAGTCCACACAGAATGGCATGAACGAGACAAAAGACGAGGAGCGCTCTTCCCCACGTGGGAGCAAGTATCCTGTTTGTTGGCTCGTGTCAGGATACACCTGGAGATGGAGACCACCCAGGCAGGAAAGAGGCCGAGCCTCACCTGTGGGAGGGTTTTGTGCCCCAGGTGATGGGGGCGGAGAAAGGGGACCGCAGCCAATGGGATAACACTGGGGGGGGGGGGGGGTGAGGGGAGGGACCACCCATGGAGCAGACCACCAGGGATACAGAGCCCAGGGGGGTGAGGGAGGAACCACGTGAGGGGGAATACACCATCCACGTGACCCAATAACATGTTTTTCCAACACCCAGTGCAACCAACTAAATAACTATCTAGCGCAATACAACAGAGGGGCTCTTGGTGACACAAGGAGCTGGTGGCAACTGAGTATCCACAAGTGTCCCCAGTGATACCCCATGACACATGACAGTGGTGACATCACTGTCCCCGCAGCAGCCTCGGGATGTCCTTGATGGCTTTTCGGCACCGCTTGGCCACTGCACGGCTGCCGGGGCCACCCGGGCCCCCAGGGCCACCTGGGCCAGCATAGGGACTCAAGAGGAGGTTTTGGATATCCCACAGCATCGGCAGCAGGTGATGCGAGGCCAGGCGAGCGCTGGCATCCCACAGCCGCTCAAACTCAGCCACATCAGTCACCAAGGCCTCAAGGATATTGGGGGACATGTGCTCTGTCTTCAGGGTGTCCTCAATCTCCTTGAACTGGCATTGCATGTCCCAGATGAACTCGATGGCTTTGTCACACGCCTCCACCAAATGCTTCAGCGGCCCCACAGCCACCACTGCCCAATGTCCCCTCCAGGTGGCCGCCCTCGCCTGGCTGGTGGCCACCACGGCCTCATCCATGGCCTCGCTGGTAGTTTCCTCTTCCTCACTGGTGGCCGCTGCCAACTGAGCATTGTGCATGGCCCCTGCCGAGGCCCCCTCGACCCTGTCCAGGGTTACCGGCAGCCACCAGGGTGTGGACACCAGGTTGTCCCCAGGTCTCTCCCTGAAGGTCTTTAACCACAGGTCCTTGGCCCAGCAGGGGGTCACGTCCCAGCAGATGTTGCACATCTCATCTGCCTCCTCCTGCAGTCGGACCCATCTCGCCCTGAGCATGGCCAACACCTCCTGCCAGGCCTTGGCTGCGGTGCTCACATCAGCCCAGGAGGTCCCAGGTGTGGCCCTGAGGGCGGCCAGGGCCCGGCCCAGGGAGGGGACACCACGGTGGCCCAGGGAGGTGACATCCCCGTGGTCCAGGGTCTCACAGAGGCTCTGGGTGAATCTCCTTAGTGCGGCATGCAAGAACTTCGGGAACACACGCTGCCGCACGTCCCTGTGTGACCCGGTCACAGCAGCCACCACCGTGCCCAGGGTGGCCACCACGGTGACCGGCCGATCCAGCAGCTGGAGAGGGGGCACCTGGGTAGGGGACAGGGGAGGTATCAGGGACCTGGTGGCATTTATGGCTTCCTCCGGTGGCCCCTGTGGCCTCCCGGGGTCCCCTTTGCTCCTCCCTGGAGGGCTCTGCTGTCCCCTCTGCCCTTTTGCCACGCCCCCCCCCCGTCCCCTCTGCCATCCCCACCGTCCCCCCCCTCCATCCCCCACTGACGCCTTTCATCAGCCCCTGTCGTACCCCCCTTCCACCCCTCTGTCACCTCCCCCCTTCCTGCCACTCTCGCCTGTCCCCTTTGCGCCCCCCTGTCTCCTCCCGCCACCCCCTGTGTCCCCCCCATCCCCCCCTGTTCCTTCTCCCCCATTGTCCGCGCTACCGGCCGGGTCCCCTCCCCATCCCGTCCCCGCTGTCCCCTCCGTGTCCCCTCCCGTTTCCTGTCGCACCTCTTGGAGCTCCATCGTCCCTGGGGACCCGGCCGGGACACCTCGGGGACGCTCGGGTGGCGAACGACTCCCGGGACAGGCACCGGTCCAGGCACAGAACTGACCCCGCTGCCGACGCGAGAGGAAATGGCGGAGCCGCCTCACGAGGCGCGCCTAAAGCGGCGGGGCGGGGCCGTGGCTCGGGGGGAGGGGGCGGTGCGGGAATTTGTGGGCGCCGAGGGAGACCTGGGCCGCCCCCGGCAGCGCGGGATGGGCGACAGCGACCGCGGTCAGCACCGGGAGCGGGGGGGGGACGGTGAGGATGTGGTGGGGGGATTAGAGGGGATTGGGGAGGGCTGAGGAGATGTGAGGGGATTTGGGGGGTCCTGAGGGGGTTTGGAGGGTCCGGAGGGTGAAACCGGGGTCGTGAGGGGATTTGGGGGATTCTGAGAGGGACTGGGGGGGTTCTGAGGGGATGTGAGGGGTTCTGAGGGGATTTGGGGGATTTTGAGGGAGAACCGGGAGTAGTGAGGGGATTTGGGGGATTCTGAGAGGGACTGGGGAGGTCCTGAGGGGATGTGAGGGGTTCTGAGGGGATTTGGGGAATCGTGAGTGGGTTTGTGGGTCCAGAGGGAGAGCCGGGGGTCCTGAGGGGTTTTTGAGGGATCTGAGAGGGACTGATGTGTCATGAGGGAGAATTTGGACTCAAGAGGGGAAATTGGGGGTCCTGAGGGTATCTGGGGGATCCTGAGGGGGTTTTGGAGGCCCTGAGGTGGTTTGGGTAGTTGTGAGGAGGTTTAGGGATCCTGAGGGGATGTGAGGGGTCTTGAGGGCGGATTTGGGCAATTCTGAGGGGATTTGGAGGGGTTTTGGAGCATTCTGAGAAAGTTTGAGACATCCTGAGGGGTTGCTGGGGATTGTGAGGGGATTGGGGGGGAGCTGAGGTGTTTGGGAATCCTGAGGTGATCGGGGGGGGATTGTGGGGCACATGAGGGGATTTAGGAATTGCTGAGGGCATGTGGAGGGTTATGAGGGGGTTTGGCAGGGCTCGTGAGGGGTTTTGGGGGGTCCTGAGGGAGAACTGAGGGTCCTGAGGGGATGTGAGAGGTCATGAGGGGATTTGAGGAATCCTGAGGGGATTTGGGGGGTTTTGGAGAGTTCTGAGGGGAAATCGGGCGTCCTGAGTGGGTATACGGGGGGGAAGGTCTGGTCCCAGTCCCGGTGCACAGGGGTGCCGGTGCCCGGTAGGTCCCAGTGCCCGGGCGGGTCCCGGGGTTTGAGGGGGATCCAGTCCCAGTCCTGGTGCTCGGTGATGGGGGGGTTCAATGTACGGGGGGTGTCCCGGTGCTCGTGCATGAGGGGGGGTCCCGGTGCTCTGGGATTCGGGAGGGTCTCGGGTGGTCTGGTGCCCGAGGCTGGCGAGGTTTGAGGGGGGGTCTGCTAATCTCGGTGATTCGGGGGGGGGGGTCTCTGGTTGTCCCAGTGCACGCAGGTGTTGTCCCGGTGCTTGGTGATATTCGGGAGGGGGTCTCCGGTGGTCCCGGTGCACGATGAGGGGGTCAATGCTCGAGAGGGGGGTCCCATTGCTTGGTGATTTGGGGTGGTCTCCGGTGGTCCTGATGCTCAAGGGGGATCGATGCTCAAGGGCGGGTGGGAAGGGGGATGTGGTTTTTGGGGGTGTCCCAGTGCACTATGAGGGGAGGGTGCAGGTGCTCGAGGGGTGTCAGGAGCACTGAAGGGGGTGCAGGTGCGGTTTTTGGGGGATCCCAGTGCCCCCCAAAGGTGGGATCAGTGCTCAGTGGCGGGGACTGCCCAGTGACGCCCCCAGACTCCCAAGTCCCAGCCGAGTCTGCTGCAAGGCACTGAGGGGGCTCACTCATTGAGGCCTCTGCCCCCAGCTTGTCAAGAATGCCCTCAGAATGTCCCCAAGTCTCTGCAGTGGTGGCACCATGACGCCTTCACGGTGACAGGGGCATTCCTGCAGCAGCCTCGGGATTTCCTCCACGGCGCTTTGGCACCACTCACCCACCGTGCAGCCAGGGCCATCGTGGCCAGGAAGGGGACACAAGGAGAAGGGGTGCGTGTCCCCAAGTGTCCACAGCAGGTGATGCGTGACCAGGTGGCCTCTGGCATCCCACAGCCGCTCGGTCTCGGCCACCACGGCCAGCAAGGCTACACAGAAATCAGGGGATGGCTCCTCTGTCCCCTTCATGGTGGCCTTGATGTCCTCAGCCTGCTGCCGCAACTCCTGGAGGAACGCAGTGGCTTCTTCAAATGTGGGCGCCAAGGCCCTGGGAATATCGGGAGATGGCTCCTCTATCCCCGCCAGGGCTAACTCGATGTCCCTGAGTTGGCGCTGCAGCTCCCAGGGGTACAGCATGACTCTGTCCCACGTGGCCACCAAGTGCTCCAGCAGCCCCAGGGCCACCTCTGCCTGCTGTCCCCTCATGGTGGCCTCCTCTGCCCAGGCATTGCACAGCCTGGTGGCCTCCTCAGCCAGCCGGGATCAGCTCTCCATGAAGGTGTCCACTGGCTCCTGCCAGGCCTTGGCTGCAGCTCTCACATCGGCCCAGGTGGTCCCGGGGTGGCCTCAAGGCTGGCCAAGGCCTGGCTCAGGGAGGGGACACAGCAGTGCCTCAGGGTGAGGACATCAAAGTCGTCCAGGGAGAACGTGTAGGGGTCCGGAGAGGTGACCCTGCGGTGCCACCAGAGGGTGACATCACTATGGGCCAGAAAGATGCAACTCTGGCCCACAGTGTCCTGGTTTGAAAGCAAAAGCGGAGACTTCAAGTCAGAAATACAATTTATTAGGGAAAGGGAAAAAACCCCAAAAGACATGAAACAGTACGAAATAAAACCACTGAGAGAGTCAGAATACAACCTGACATCCTGCTAGCTAGGGTGGTGGTAGCAGTCCAGATGAAATGGTCTTGTTGAAGTGGTGATCCCATAGAAAATATCGGGTAGCGTTTGTCCTCTGGAAAGCAGTGGGTAAGGGCTGCCTGCTCTGTCCCAAAGCCCAGATGATATCCAGGTAGGGATGCTGAGCTCCTCCCCCCTGGGTGAAGCATCTCCCAGTGGGCTGATATCATTCTGAGTCATGATTGGTCCTTGATTGCCCATCCAACAGAAATGGCTCCTGGAGGGAGTTATCTCTGAGTCATGGGGCAAGGCATTGATGGGCCCATTAACAGGAGATAAGGAAAAAACAATGCTCTGTGGCCCTGGTCTGGTATGTTTTTTTAAGCCTTTTGATGTTTACATTCTTGTAACAAGCTTTCTCACCCACTTTATGTAAATACCTTATTGTTTTTCATTCTTCTATGGAGGAGGAGTGCTGCCGCCTCTACAGGGGGTATGGGTGTGGTGTCCCGGGTCGAGCATGGCTCTGTGGAAGCACCCCTGCCACACAGACCAAGACACATGCTGACACCAATGTGGTGGATGGTGAAAAGGCATTTATTAACTGCCAACAGGGGTAATTTATAACAGGGGGCAATGGTAGGGCAACGGCAAAGGGAGGGGGGTTAGGCATAATATTGCGAGATGTCCTAGATAGTGTGATATCTTGAGCCCACATTTCCCCCCCCTCTTCATGACCTATTAAAAACGTAGAAAATGCTAAGGTTAAAACTGCCTAGTGGGACAGTAACAAACTTGTAACTGTAACAAAACAAACAACTGTAGCAAACTTGTAACAAACTTATGACTGTAGATATTTAACAAGTGAAAAGTTAAACAATGTAACACAAATCAAAAATTAACTATCTCTAACTGGTTTTCTAAGAAAAAACAACACGGACTTATTTAAAATACAGGGCCATCAGCTGTGGGGCTGACTGAACCATGACTTCGGGCATTCTTGCAGGACTTTCTCAGCTTATCTGTTGACATCACAGCACCAAATTGTCCTCCCAGATTCTACGATCTGTTTGATTTTAAAATCAGGGTGTCGGTGAGTCCATGTCCGGACTCATGTTCTCCCAAAAACACCCTTGTCATGGTTTAGGCCTGGCAGAGCCAGGGCCCCCATGAAAATACACCTTCTCTGGTGTCTGCTGTGAGATTTTGACCAGGAATAAACAAAGCAGTCTCTCACTTGAAAAAAAGAAAATGTATTAACTAAACTACAAAAAGAATTACTAAACTACACATAAAAGGAAAAAAAAAGAAAACACAAGGAAAATGAAAACCTCACAAAAACACTCTCCTCCTCCTCCCCCCTAAATTCCCAATACAATACATCCTCCAAAACCACCAGTTCTGGGTCCAGCACCACCCTTTAGAATGCTCAACTTTCAGTTCCTCAAGAGGAGAGGGAGTCCTTCCATGTGTGGTGGTGGCCTTTTCCGTCCTTGTTCCAGTGCTCTCACCACCGAAGAAGAATCAGGGCTGCTTCCAGAGTTGTCTTTTTAAGGATGCTTTGTCCAGTTCCAGAAAAGCACAGTCTTCCACCTTTGGGACATCTGTCCCCCCCCATATTTTGTATACCCCCTGGGGCCGAGGGGTACCCACACTGAATCTTCTTTGGCTCTGGGACATTTCTCCCCCTGGACTCAGTCTCTGTATCTCACGGAAACATGGCTCTGCCCATGGCTACACAAAAGAGTCCAGCATAAAATGCCACTCCCTCTTCTCCATTCTTCCAACATCTCTCACTCTCTTTCCCTCTGGTCCAGACCTTCATCACTTGTCTAGGAAGGGTTAATGTTCTGTAAGGTTTTCATTGTCCAAGAAGGGTTAAAACTCCTCCGAGTGGCTGGACTCCTGGCTGCACCCCCGCCATCTCCTCAGCCGGGCTGCCTGCTGCCAGCACATATTTACTGAATTTCCAGATAACGGCCACAAACACAGGCTGCACTGTCTCTCTCTCTCTGTCTGTCTCCAAGGCGGGGGAACAGGCTGCACATTGCTTCCCGGCATTTCTTTACTTCTTCCTTCCACCCTTGGGGGGGTCCAGGCCTACCTCTCTCGGGCCAGGCTGCATGGCTTATCCCCTACCCCCGCCCTGCCAGCAACTGGGCCGGGGGAGAGACCCAACTCCTTCCCGCCGGAAATCCAAAGAGGGACTGCCAGGGGGAGAGCCCTGCTTTTCCCCTGTGTTCTTAGAGGTGGATCCAATGCCCAGTGGTTGGGCCAAATGGCAATATTCAAATCTGAGCACTCATTGGCCCCATCCACAGCATCCCAGAAATCCTGTTTCTGGGTCAAACCATGACAACCCTTTGGACCCCTTGGTGCTGGAAAAGTTCTGGGTTGACTGGTATTCCATCCAAGTAGAGTCAGAACTTGGCCAGAGTTCCAATTCCACCTGACGGATACCACTTAGGACAAGTGCTGAGTTCTTTTTCTCTTTCCCCCAGTTCTTGTTTACGCCAGCCTCTCACTGGGTTTTTTCACGACCCCAATATAGTCTGCCATCGGGCTGCCTGATGACTCGGCACTGCCTTCTGGGAGTGGTGTATGCGGGCCATGGGGGTATCTGAGGGTCCAGTCCTGCAAAAGAAGCTTTTCAGATTTCATTAGTTCTTGCCTTGAAGGTCTGGTTTTATTGATTTGAGTGGGCACCATGTAATTTCGCTATCCTATTTACGGCTGCGTACCCTCACCCCGTGAGTATCAGCCTCCAACCCGCTTCTCACTTTCCTAACTCATTTTGGATTATTACTTGCGGGCCTGCCTCTAACGCCCAGATGGCCCAGTGCCTCTGGGCAGGACTTTTGATTTCATCTCCCCTTGGGAACTGAGTTAAAGCTAGTAGGGTGGTTGCTAGAATATGTGCTTGATCTCTTGGTGGGATGGAATTGGTGGCACCTTCTGCCTTTGCTAGCACCTCCAGTTTATTTTTTAGGGTTTGGATGGCGTGTTCAACTATGGCCTGTCCAGTGCCGTTATAGGGGATACCGAGGACTAACGTTATATCGCATTTTGATGCGAATGCTTGTACTGATTTTGAGGTGAAGCTCGGACCATTATCTGTTTTAATTTGCCTCGGGATGCCTAGCCATGCCATGGCTGTCAACTAGGGATGGAGCGTTGCCCTGGAATCAGCTCTTTGGTGTTGTGTGGCCACGATTATTCCACTATAAGTGTCTAGTGGTACCAATGACCACACTCGGGGTCTCAGCTGATGGCATAACGTAAAATGTGTCTGCCATATATCAGCGGCCTTGGTGCCCCTAGGATTGACACCACTGGACCATATTATTGACCTCTGACAGTAGGGGCATGAGGCGACAACATGGCTTGCATCAGTGACGGCGATCCCGCATTTTCTTGCGACCGCTCTGCCTCTGACATGCAGGGATTCATGCAGCCAGCGGGCTTCTCTCAGGGTCCACAGCCCACTCGCAACGGCGTCTGCTTTGTCTTTACCAAATTGAAAGAATCCTTTGACCGGACTGTGGCTGTTGACATGGATGATGGACACAGTGCCCTTTCATGAGTAAAGCGCTCCTTGCGGCATTGCTGCCACTGCGGACATTGCCACCCTGGCTCGGGTCATGGTTAGACAGAGTCGGGCCACAAATATAGAGTCTGTTACAATATTGAGGTGTTTGTCTGGGAACAGTCCACATGCCAGTACCACGGCGGCTGCCTCGAGTTGTTGGACTGACAGCTCAGGATCTGTTGTTTTAATTCAACGCCACCACTCTCCTGTCTGCCACACTACCGCGGCAGTGGAAGTTAATGAAGATGCGTCAGTGAAAACTGTGGGTCCCTCGCGTGGCCGGTCGATTACCTTGGGTGGTAGGTCGATATCAACGACCTCCAGCATCTGCGTCCACGGGGGTTTGCCGTGTACTGAATCTCTCCCCCAAATCCAGCAAGGGCCATGGCCAGGTATTCTGATATCATTGGCGACCGTGCAGGAAGCTGTTTGCGGAGGGGTAGGTACACTCTGGTGGTTTCAGCGGCCCGGTGTCTCAGAGTGAGCTTCCTGCCTTTCATGATGAGATTGCCAAGGCATTCAACTCCTGGGGAGAAGGCGCGCGATTGCTTTCCCAGCACAAGCCATTGTATTGGCCAGGCTTTATCAGGGGGTCCCTGGGCTAGCGCCACTACTCCCCCTCTCCTTGTGAGATGGACATACAGATCAACCGGCACGTTCAAGTCCCACCTGGCAAGCGTGATTGCTGACATCTGACGCTTGATGAAGTCAAGTGAGCTTACTGCATCTGGCGTCAGTGCTTTGCTCCCCCATGGGTTTTTCCTTTTTAAGAGGTCATTCAAGGCATCCAAGATCTCAGGAGGGATCAGAATGATGTTGCAAAGCCACTGTAACGATCCCACTAGCTGTTGCATGTCGTGAAGTGTTTTGATGTTCCAATGAATTTTTATTTGGGGAGGGGTTATGTAAAGGTTCGAAATTCCCACTCCTAAAAAAGTCACGCATGGAACCCTTTTTATCTTTGAGCTGGCAATTTCAAACCCATTTACTTTTAGGACCTCTGAGACCGCAGATACTATCCTGTCTACCTGGCTTGTTGATGGCGCAGTGATCAAGATGTCATCCATTTATTGAATGATAGTTGCGGCGGAATCACTCTGCCCAACAGGCGCTAGCACTCAGTCCATGGTGATCTGGCAAATGTCTGGGGAGTTGACCATTCCCTGAGGCAATACCCACCACTGGAAGCGCAAGTTTGGTCGCTGGCTGTTTGGGAGGGTAACCGAGAACGTGAACCGCTTTTTGTCCTCATCATGTAAAGGGATGGAGAAGAAACAATCCTTGATATCCAGCACTGCGCAAGGTTGCCCTTTTGGCACCATTGAATTCATTGGTAGTGACGTCTGCACAGGTCCCAATGGCTGGATTTTCTTGTTTACCTCTCGCAGGTCATGCAGGAGGCGAAAAAATTCTCCGGATCATTTGGGTATGACAAAAATTGGAGTATTCCACGGGCTTGTGGAGGGCTCAATGTGGTTCTTCTGTAGCTCCCGGGCAATCAGTTCCAGGAGGGCAGTCATTCGAGGCTTCAAAAGGGGTCACTGGTCAACCCACACTGGGTCTAGTGATTTCCATGTTAGTTTGATGGGCAGTTGTGGGTTTATAGCAGTGGCCCTCAGAATAAATTTGTCATTTGAACATCTAACAGGGTTAGGGTATCCCTTCCTAGCAAAGGTGGGCATCTGGACATCACATACAGGGGGGACAGGGTGATGGTTCTTCCCGGCCCCCTTTCAGTGCAGAGTGTTAGAACCACGAGCTGGGTGCTCTTTTGGGCACGGGACAGCCTTCCAACTCTGCCTACCATGGGGTCCTCTTCCAACATCCACTATGAAGGCCAGTGTATGTCAGGGATCACAGTGACATCTGACCCTGTATTGACCCAGAAAGGGATACAAATAGCAGAGCCATCATACCTGTTATGGAGGAGGCAGCCAGCGCACACTATCAGTGGGTGCCTCCCCACCTGCGCAGCGAATACCACCCATGGATCTTGCTCCCACACCTTCATGGCCAGGGCTACTCAGGGTCCTCGTCCCCAGGGAGCCATTCTTGGCATTCCTGGGGTGTGGATGGGCTTGTCTGTGCCGTTGGCTGGGTTGAGAAGTTAACTGTGGGAGGGTGCAGCGGGTGCAAGAGTTCCGCGCCCCACTGACAATTGGCAAAACCGCTTCACGTTCCGGGTGGGAGGGGGCTGTGTGCGGCCCTGGCGCCCCCTCCCCCTTCTGTTTCCCTGATTCTTGGTTTTGCACTGCCTAGTGAAATGCCCCCTCCTACCACATGCCCTGCATGGCCCTCTGGGTCCCGTCTGCCACAGGGGAATGGCTGTCAGTGGGTATCCCAATCGACAGCAGTTTGCTACAATGTGGCCCTCCTGGCCACACTTAAAAGAAGCCATAACATTGGTTATAGCAGCATGGACAGCTGCTTGAATTGGGGCTAGGTGTTCCTCTTTGACAACATGTCTTATCATATCTGCTAAAGTAACCCCGGGCGGTAGCAACTGCAAGATATCCTTTGTGGCGGTGTTACGCTGCTGGCGCAGACACTCCGCCAGCACAGGGCCCTTTGCTTCTGACGGCAAAGTAGAAGAATCAATTGCGGCCTGCAGGTGGTCCACAAACTGCGAGAAACCCTCACTTTCATTCTGTTTCATGGTGGACCATGGCGATGGCCTGATAATGACTTCAGACACAGAGCGAATAGCCTCTCTGGAAGCTCAGGTTGTTGCTACTAACTCGGGGGCCCGAAGGCGCTCAGCCTGTGCTAGGGGGTGATCATAGTCAGGTCCCTGCCCATTAAACGCTACAGGCTGGAGCCATGCAGCAGATGGTCTGCTCCAGACACTAAGGCTAGCTGCCTTGCACAGTTATCCTCCCACTCTTGTTTAAAAACAATCATTCCTGCGCCATCAAAAATTATCCTGCACGTCTGTTTGATGTGGAGAGATTTATTAATAATTGGTTAGCTGAGAAAGGCCACGCTGAAATAATGCCGCTGGTTAAGCTGAAGGAGAAAAGCCAGCAGTCAGCAAGCTAAAAGGAAAGGTCAGCAGTGACCTTGCTGCAACATGAGGGGAGGGAGTAGAGATATTCCTGAATATATCTTGAGAATATGTGAAAAGTATCAAAAGTAGAACTATAAGGAATGCAGAAGTAGGCGTAGGTGCTGATATGTAACTAACCATTCCTGAGCTCAACTTTTGCAATATGTATGAAGCTCATTATGAACTGTATTTACCCCGCCGTACTGATCAATAAAATTGGGCCTGTGATGATCAAATTGATGTCTGGGTCTCCTTCCGTCGACAAATGGTGGAGAATGCGGGCATAACCGAATCTCTGCCCTTTTTCTTGGAATAAAAGAAAAAGGGATTACGCCATGGTCGAGGAAGTTGGGTTTGGGTCCTTGCAGCCGGGACGGTGCCGGAATTTGAAGCACCCTTAAGGTTCACAACCGTGACTTAAGCCAATACGTGTCCGCCGGAGCCTGGAGAGCTGCAACAGCGCTGATTAATAGGTATGGATAGGCAAGCGGCATATGATTTATTTACCGCCTATTTAGAGCGGCGTGGGATAAAAGGGATAGATCTAAAAAAGGAGTTACCAGGGTTATTAGCCTATGGCCATGCTAAGGGTATTTTTTCTAATCCTCATACAGTTCATGAGCTAGCAGAGTGGAAGAAGTTTGGGGAAATATTGTGAGATACAGTGCTAGACGATGATAAGTCAGCAAAGAAATTAGGAAAGTTATGGCGGGTGGTGTATAACACGTTACTTCAGCAGGTCTCTGAGAGAAAGGCAGCAGAAAGGGCAACAGAAGCTCATAAGAGGAATATAGGGTATGGTCGTGAGGTTGATCCCCTGGCACCTTCTGTAACTAAGGTACTTATGCCTAAGAGTCCCCAGCAAAGTGGTGTGGAGGATTTTCCTATAGGCGCAGTGGAACCGTCTGCACCTTTCCTGTCAGAGGGGGAGGGCGAGTTGGATGGTGGGGGTAAGAGCAAACCAGCTTTGCCTCCGCCACCAGCTTCAGGCGGGTCGGATGGTGGGGGTGGGAGCAAGCCAGCTTTGCCTCCGCCGCCAGCCTTGCCTCCGCCGCTTCCCCTCAGCGAGCCGGCTCCGGTTACAGCTTCGGCGGGGGAGGGGGGCCTTTCCCCCGCCCGAGCCGGCTCCAGCGGGGGGGTCGATTCACCCCCGCAGGCCGGCTCCGCTCGAGCCGGCTCCGGTTTCACTGTCAGCTCCAGCGGGGGGGCTGCTTCCCCTGCTTCCCCCGCGCGAGCCAGCCTCTGCTCCACTGCCTTCCCCGTGCGAAAACTCGGTGTCTGCACCGAAGCGCCAGCAGCATAGCACCCTTAAAGAGCCAGATCCCATCCCAGGGGCACACCGTGATCCATGGGGGGAGATGGCTAAACAGAGGAGGGAAGCTTGGGCTGCTTTGGCAAAGGAAGTAATGCAAATGGGGGATGGTGAAGCGGTGGAAATAGCTTCTAGTCTTGCATGTCCGGTAACATACACACCACAGTATGATGCACAGGGGAACCTTACGCATAATATAGCAGAATATACTCCCTTAGATTGGAAGCTGTTAACTCAGCTACGTTCTACGGTTAGTCAGTTTGGAGTAAAAAGTGAACCTGTTAGGCAAATGTTAGATTATCTTTTTAATACTCAGGTTTTATGTCCTAATGATTTAAGAGGAATAGTTCGGTTGATATTCACTCAGCATCAGCAGTTATTGTTTAATGCACATGACCCATTACATGGAGTAACAGTAAAGGAGCTGATGGGCTTAGAGGCATTTTTACGTACAGAGGCACAGATGATATTGGGAGAAGATAAACTTAGAGAGTCTATGTGGTTAGTGAGTGCTGCAATAGACATGGTTAAAGAGCCAGGAGGGTTACCAGCTTATATGGGCATTAAACAAGGTAGAGAAGAATCATTTGGAAATTTTATTGATAGAACAGCTACTGCTATAGATCGGGCTGGTGTTGCAGGGTGCTATTGAAGTAGTGTGCCTTGCAAAATAGCAATCCAGCAACCCAAAGAGTGTTAGCTACTTTAGGGGCAAATTGGGCTATTGAGGAAGCATTAGAGCGAATGGCATTAATGCCAACAGCTTCGCAGGCATTTATAGCAGAAGCCTTAAAGGAATTAGGATTAGGGTTACAAAAGCAAGCAGAGTCCACTCAAAATCAGGTGTTAGCTGCTCTTGCTCCTCTCCGAAGAGGCTCACTGGCAGTCACGTAAGGAGGCTCGAGACCATTCATCAAGTGTTACTGATGCGGCAATGAGGGACAGACACAAGTTGCCGCCTGACATCGGAGACACCAGCTGCTGCCGTGACATCGCTGCTACCTCCTGTCTGCAACCCGCAACAACAGGGAGCCTCGGCTTGGACTTATCAGCAGCAGTAGACGTCACACTAATGACGAACCGGCCTGAGAGGATACCCACTGGAGTAAGGGGCCCTCTTATATTAAATGGACAAACATGTGGAGCATTATTGCTGGGACGTTCCTCTACAACTATGTTGGGATTATTTGTTTTGCCTGGTGTTATCGATGCGGACTTTACAGGGGAAATACAAATTATGGCTTACACCCTTTATCCTCTGATTAAAATTACAAAGGGACAATGCATTGCACAATTGGTACCACTGTCACAAATGACATCAGGAATACAATCATTTACTGGACAAACACGGGATGAAAAAGGTTTTGGCTTTACTGGTGTTACACTTTTAACTGTGGATTTACAAAATAGACCAAAGCAAAAGGTTGAAATTACTTATGGGCATCAAAGCATAACCCTTTATGGATTATTGGATACAGGAGCAGATACTAGCATCATTTCTCCAGAAGCATGGCCACAACATTGGCCTCTATTTCCTTCATCAAACATGCTCACAGGAGTGGGAGGATTTACATTGGCAAGCAGATCGCCGTCTTTGTCTGTGTGCATTGAGAATCAACAAATATCTGCTGTGTTTTCAATTGTTCAACTGCCTCCTACAGTTTCCTGCTTAATTGGAAGGGACATTTTAACGCAATTGGGAGTGGTGTTAACTAATCAGCACTCTTTGGGGTAATTGCCATTGCTTGGACTTTCCCCATTCCACTCACCTGGAAAACGGATACACCAGTGATGGTTAGGCAATGGCCACTAAAAGGGGACAGTCTTATGCATGCCCATTAACTGGTACAGGAACAATATACAAAAGGGACACCTACGTTTATCCACAAGCCCTTGCATATTCACTTGTTATTGCTGCAGAGAAAATTCAGACTACAAAGCCCTGGAAATATTTGGGATGGACTCTGACGGATCAAATAGTAATACCACAAAAATTGGAATTACAATTGGACATTAAAACTCTACATGATGCACAGAAGTTGCTGGGAGACTTACAGTGGCTGAAGCCTATTGTGGGAATACCAAATCATTTATTAGAAACCCTATGGCCTTTGTTAAGAGGCGTGGACCCTACTACTCCTGTACACCTGGCAAAGGAGCATCATCTTGCTTTGCAGCAAATTAGTAACTGTGTACAGCAAGGGTATGTGTCTCGTCGACAACTCGACTAGCCCATTGACCTTACTATCTGGAATAGCCCTTGCCACTTGCTTGGTGCTCTCTCTCAGTTGCAAAAGAAAACGGGGGAGATACGGGTGTTGGAATGGTTATCACCACCACTACAGCATAAGAAAACAGTATCTTCAAAAATTGAACAATTGGCTGCATTAATCAAAAAGGGGCGTCTCAGAATTCTTGAAGTGGATGGTAGAGAACCTGCTACTATTAGATTGCCTATGGAAAAGGAAACCTTGGACTGGTACTTGATTAATTCAAAGAATTTACAAGAAGCATTATTGATGTCACCTGCTAAAGTAGAGACTAGTAAATTGGTGCCTAGAGTTTTGCAATGGATGACAGAATGGAACTGGATCACTCGACCTTTGAGAGAAGAACGCCCCATAGAAGGAGCTATTACAGCTTTTACGGATGCAGGAAAGAAATCAAGGCGTGCTGCTGTTACCTGGCAAGAAAAGGGACAATGGAAGCATCAACTCCTCACAGCAGACCTTGCAGATAGCTTACAAACTTTGGAATTGTTAGCAGTAGTATGGGCGGTGTCCAACTTACAGGAACCTTTAAATGTGGTCACAGACTCTATGTATGTTGCAGGAGTAGTCAAACGAATAGAGGAAGCAGCAATTAAGGAAGTGAATAATAAACGATTGTATGAGTTACTGATACAGTTAAGGAAGGCTTTACGAGAAAGAAATGCAGCATATTCTGTGATTCATATTAGGAGCCATAAGTGGTCTGAAGGTTTAGGAGAAGGGAATGAACGTGCAGATAAATTGGTTACCCTACCCATTGATAATTCTTGTCCTATTGACAAGCACACATTGGCCAGAGAAGCACATAGTAGATATCATCAAAATGCAAGAGGTTTAGCAAAACACTTTGAGCTGAGTTTGTCAGAAGCCAAGGCCATTGTCAGAGCATGTCCAACATGTAGTTATCATAATGGTGGGATAGGTCTAGGCATCGGGGTTAATCCTCGAGGTTTAGAAATAAATGAGAAATGGCAAATGGATGTTACACACGTAGCCAGATTTGGTAAAGTCAAGCATGTGCACGTCACCATAGATACATATAGTCATTACATATGGGCTACAGCTCAAGCAGGAGAGAAAGCTACACATGTTATCAGACACCTGTTAAGTTGTTTCGCTGTTATGGGAGTTCCAAAGAGTATTAAAACCGATAATGGTCCAGCTTATGTAAGTGCTAGGGTTTGGAAATTTTTGAATCAGTGGTCTGTTAAGCACGTGACAGGTATTCCACACTCTCCTACTGGACAGGCAATAGTGGAAAGAGCAAACGGTACCCTTAAGCAGTATATTGAAAAACATCAAGATTTGGCAGATCCACAAGCATGTTTGTCTAAGGTTTTGTATGTGATTAACCATTTATGCATTTTTGGGGAAGATGATAACCCCCCTGCAATGAAACATCATCCAAGGTCAGGTCAGGAAAATACCAAGGAAACAGAGGTCTGGGTTAAGTATAAGAACCCAAGTACAGGACTATGGGAAAAACCTGCAAAAGTATTATATTGGGGTCGGGGGTATCTTTGTGTTTCCTCACCTACAGGGCCTTTGTGGGTGCCTGCTAAGTGGACTAAACCTGTTTTTGATGCAGCCTCTGGTGGATCGCCTCACGGAGGAGGACAGGGAGCGACTGGGGAAGAAACTGCTTCTAGTCCTACAACCACTACTGTTACAATTGAAGGGGTACTCGGAAGCGGTGGACAGAGCACTGACACGTCACTATCGGACAGCCCAGGAGCTGATTGGTTTTATTGACTCATTATCAACTTTTCGCTTAACAAATCCAGCGAAACTACATTGCCTTGACTGTCACAATCCACATTGTGCTGCCTGGATAGCTCTACGTTGTGGGGGTTGTGAAAGAACTTTTTGGATAGAACAATCATTGTTGTGGGATTTGTGGTGTCATACTTGTGAACACGAGCACATGTGGGGCAAAAGCTGGCAAGATGAATTAAGGAGACAAACAGGGCAAAACGCATATATAGCTTTAAATCTTTATGAGTCTCCTGAACAGAAAATTCTTGCTTATTATCGATGGGAAGTACAATGTATTGTAAATAGAATTAAGGTTCAAAGTAAATCACGTATAGTTTCTATAAGGTGTAGGAAATTAGTGCCTTTAACACAGCATTCAATTGTAGGACCCTTCCAAGGGGATCCTGATAGAGCATTAGATTGCTGCATTGACAAGTTGCAAAAATTGAGTTTGCAAGTGGCAGGACCAGTGAAATCAGGAGCAGCAAGATTGAAGACAGATAAGAAAAAGAAGGCAAAAAGGGAACGGTCTCATTGGAATAAGGGTATCAGTGATTGCTAATTAATTTTCTATGATTAGAACACTTTTACAGTTGTGGGACCCTCAGGAGGATATAGTTGTTGAGGAGGATAACGAACAAGAACTACGATTACGAAATAAGATACACCTTGTGTTAAAGAAAGACCTTGAGCTGTTAGCCTCATACAGTAAAAAGGCAGAAGAGGCTTTGCGATCACCACCATTGAATTGGTTGCTTTGGATTGAAGAACCACAATTTTATACTGGTCCTTACTTATATTCACTTCCTTGTTATGTTTGCAAAAGGGATAATGATAAATGCTATGCATGGGTAGCTTTGCATTGTGCAGATTGTAATCAGGTTTATTGGTATTCACAGAGGTCAGTAGATTATTTATGGTGTAACCCTTGTTCTGGAAGGTGGATTCGAAATTATTTCTGGGTTAGAGCTCTTGAACAAAGTACTGGCCTGCCAGGACGGACAGGATTACAGCTCTTTGAGAGTGCAGAACAAGTGATTATAGCATATCTTAGGTGGAAGTTGCAGGAAAACCTTAGAGTATTTGAAATTACTAAAGCCTCACGCATCATAGCAGCTCGCTGTAAAGCTGATTTGCCTTCAAACTTACCTCATGCTATACCTGTGAGCAAGGATGCTGATTTAGAATTAGATCAGTATATTCAAAAATTAACTCAGCCTTACAATAGACAATCTAACAAACCAGGGAAAAGACAGCGAAGAAAGGAAAAACAACGCAAGCAGAAGGAAGAAAGGGAGAAGCAAAGCAAGCAGAAAGAAAAATGAGGTTTGTTCTTGTTATACTGCTCAATGCTGTAGCAAGTGAAGCAGTAGGAATAACACACTTTAGTCAACCAAGGGAAAATTTATGGGTGACACTTGCTAATCAAACTAACCAATCATCACTTTGTCTTAGTCTTGGAGGAGTCACTAACCCATTTCAAACATGCCTGGTAGGACTTCCTGTGTGGTCTCCTGGAGAATTTTGCAGTTTGATAAACAATCAAACCTTATGTATGTCTAACATGTCAAACATCACATTGCCAGTGCAACAAGGGTATACTGCAGGTCAGAGTGATGGCTATCGTCAATGCTTACTAATCCAATCACTTAACACCTCTTTGCATTCTCCTCCTGAGGAACTGGATCTTTTTGGAAGTACAAATGCCAGCGTATCTAACACTACAGCTGGTGGATGGTTTAGCTTCAGACTTTCGGGTGCTCAGAATTTAAACCAACCTAAAGAAACATGGGCCACCCTAGATTCATCCCTGAATGTGAGTGAATTCTCTCCACAGCATTACAGTCAATGTAACAGCACAAATATCACCGCACCAATGAAATTACCCACAGGAATATTTTTGATTTGTGGAGACAGGGCGTGGAATGGTATACCAGCCAAACCACAGGGTGGACCCTGTTTTTTGGGAAAATTGTCACTGTTTCACCCTAATGTGTCCTTGCTAATGCAGCTGAGTCAAAATTCAAACAGGAAAAAACGTAGCATACATGACTTAGACTGCAGCAAGATAGGAGATCCACGGTTTTGGGGCACATTCAAACAGGTGGTGGTTTCAACTATCTTGCCAGGAGGATCTGCCAATAAAGCTATGAATTTAGCAAAACAATTAGGATGCTGGGCAAGGGATGAGCTGAACAAGACATCACAAATTCTAGACATGTTAACTGCAGATGTGCAAAGTGTTAACCATGCTGTTTTGCAGAATAGAGCTGCTGTAGATTTTTTGCTCTTAGCACAAGGGCATGGATGTGAAGAGTTTGAGGGAATGTGTTGCATGAATCTGTCTGATCATTCGGTGTCCATTCACACTAAGATAAAAGAATTGCAACAGGGACTTCACAAACTTAAGGAAGAAGACGGTTTAGGAATTGACGAATGGCTTAAAGGCCTAGGACTTGGACCGTGGCTGAGGAACCTTGTGATCTATGCTATAGGCCTGCTGGGTGTAATCTTACTGTTTTTGCTTATTTTGCCTTGTATCTTTAACTGTATTCAAAACATGGTCAGCCGTACAATAGCAAAAACATGGCAAACTAATCTCCTTGCGCAAGAAGAAAACGGGGGAAATGTGGAGAGATTTATTAATAATTGGTTAGCTGAGAAAGGCCACGCTGAAATAATGCCGCTGGTTAAGCTGAAGGAGAAAAGCCAGCAGTCAGCAAGCTAAAAGGAAAGGTCAGCAGTGACCTTGCTGCAACATGAGGGGAGGGAGTAGAGATATTCCTGAATATATCTTGAGAATATGAGAAAAGTATCAAAAGTAGAACTATAAGGAATGCAGAAGTAGGCGTAGGTGCTGATATGTAACTAACCAATCCTGAGCTCAACTTTTGCAATATGTATGAAGCTCATTATGAACTGTATTTAACCCGCCGTACTGATCAATAAAATTGGGCCTGTGATGATCAAATTGATGTCTGGGTCTCCTTCCGTCGACATTTGATGTCAAAAGGGAGCATGTCATCCCACCCAAAAACACTGTCTATAAGAGTGGAGACCATCGCTGAATTAATTCCTCTGTCTGCAATTGCCTTCTCAATTGCCTGGACATCCTTGTGGTTTACAGGTGTATAAGTTCTCTGATTCCCGCCTAGCCCCCCTGCCCGGATAGGAAACACCAGCTTGGCTGGAGGGGCCCACTCGGCACACGCTCTTTTTATTTTCCTCGACTCCGTGAGAGGGGTTTGTTCCTTGACCCAAAGAGGAGGACTGCAGTGGCTACCCTTATGGGTCCTCACTCCCGCTTCCTCTGTATCAGAATAGCCAGAATAAGAATTGGGATCAGCAGCGGACCGCTTAGAAAACCACTCATCCCAGTCCAAGTCCGAGTCAGTCCCAGAACTCGACTGACTGGTGACTTCCAGGTTCCCTGGCCTTCCTTCTGCCTTAGCCCCGGGCCGCTCTCTCCCTCTAAGCTCACCCCACCTCCTGCTGTAACGCGATCTCCGACACAAACTCCGAGCAACGTCAGCTTTCCCTCCGTGCTCCTTCCCTCTGTAGCACCTGCGGATGCCTGCATTAACTTACAGCCCTCCACTGTCTCCACCTATCGTGACTGCATTCTCCGCTTTCAGAAACTCACCGTTTTGTCAGCAAGCAGGGCGGAGGCCCCACCCAGGCTCCCTCGGAGCCCGAATCAATGGCGGCCCCGCTCCGCGGTCCTGCGTTAACGGCCATGCTCCCCGCTCCTAGCTTAATGGCCAGGCTCCACGCCCTTAGGCTAACGGCCCGGCATGGCACTTCTGAATCAACGGCTGCCACTCGGGCTTCCTCCAGCAGCCCGTCCCAAAATAATCTACTCGGGGGCGTTCCTGTGGCTGCAAATCACCACCCTCTGTGGAATCTAAATCACCCACATCCTGCCTGGGCCCCTCCCGCAAGCAGTCCTGGGCGGCCTGTGGAGAGTCAGGGATCTGCGTGCCAAAAAAATCAGGCTGTACAGTCAGTCAGGATATCTCCCCCTTCAGTCAGACCTTTGCTCCGTGCCTGGCTGTACCCAGCCGGACGTGAGCAGAAGGAAATGACACTGACTGCCCAAGCTATAAAAACCCTTGTGACCTCTCAATAAACGCCATTTGCTGTCCACCACGTTGCTGTCTGGAGCATATGGACCGAGTGACCCTGGGGTTAGGGCCACTGTACCGGACTAAGAACCAGGTCGCAACGTCTTGAAGGCAACATCTGGTGCCGAAAACCCGGGACACGATCACTGCCCGGGGTTCGGGGATTGCCTGGACGAGGAACCGGCGGCTGCACAGCTGGCCTAGTGTAGCGGGGGGAACGCCCCCGGACCAGCGAGGAGCATGGATGCTATTGAGAAGGTCGTAAGTCAGATTCACGCGCAGTGGGGTATCGAGTGTAAGCTTAAAGATTTACGTCTTGCAATCCCGAGACTGATTAAGCTTGGGGCTATAGAAAGCCCGGTAGAAATTCTCCATCCAGAGATATGGGATAACTACACAAAGGCTCTGGCCCAGGAAACCATGTCCTCAGGCTCAGGGAAAGCCCTCCAATTGTGGGGCAGCCTTATCCAGGCTCTGCAAAAAGCTCAGCAGAAGCAAGAAACCTGGAAAGTCACGCGAACTTGTTTATTAGCCACGCCGCTGCTGAGGATAGGGGCAGCGACGCAAACCACGGAGGATTTTGACCCGGTCGGGCGCGTGGAGGCACGAACGACGGAACCCTCTAAGAGACCGGACTCACCATCGGAGTGGGGGGAGCGTGCGTGGACGTTTTGGCAGGGGCTAGCAGAGGAGGCGCGGGAGGCCCCATAATTTTGGACCCCGAAGCGGTTGATAAAACCGCACCCTGGCCATATGCGTTTGAAAATGGCACCGGAGAAGGTGACCGGGGCTGGAAGGATGACATGGGGGGTGGAAATGAAGAAGGCTCGCTGAACAGCACAAGCGTGGGGGAGCGGGGAGGAGGGGCGGCTCCTGAGAAAACCAATCAGAGCGCTCAATTCAAATTAGGTCCTTATAGGGCAAGGACCTCCCCCAGCAGGAGGTTGGGAGAGCCCAAGGGGAGGGAACGGCCTGACCCCCGCAAGAAGGGGCGGGGTCGGAGCACGAGAAAACGGCAGAGCAGCCCTGGAACGTCCGGCCAGTCGACTTCCAGCTTGGACTCTGACTCGAGCTGGGATGGGCTCGAAAGCTGCTCGGAGGATTCTGACACTGACTAGGACTTTAACAAAAAGGGAGCAGCGGCATACAAGGTCACTAGCTGCTGCGCTTCTGTGTGGGTTAAAGGGATATCAGAGAAAGATCGAACCCCGCTTACAGACTGGTGGAAAATAAAAATGGCTTGTGCAGAGTGGGTTCCATCTGACACACTGGTTTTCCCGGTGCGTGTGGGGGGTGCAGGCGGAAATCAAAGAACCTACTCCCCGGTAAACCCGAAAGACGTACAAGCAATTATTAAAGCAATTGCAGACAGGGCAATTAATTCTGCCATGGTTTCCACACTCGTTGACAGCGTTTTTGGAGGCAATGATATGCTTCTGTTTGATATCAAACAGACTTGCAGGATGATTTTCGAAGGGGCGGGGATGATCGTTTTTAAACAGGAATGGGAGGACAATTGTGTAAAGCACCTAGCCTTAATAACAGGGGCAGACCATCCCCTGCACGGCTCCAGCATACAGAGGCTAATGGGCACAGACCCCACTATGATCACCCCTCAGGCACAGGTTGAGGGCTTGCAGGCCCATGAGGTTATGACAACAACCCGTGCTGCCCGAGAAGCCATCCATGTTGCTTCCAAAGTAATAGCCAGACCATCGCCATGGTCCACTGTAAAGCAGAATGAGAGTGAGAGCTTCACTCAGTTTGTGGACCGCCTTCAGGCAGCATTAGATTCCTCTGCATTACCCTCAGAGGCAAAGGGTCCTGTGCTAGCAGAGTGCCTACGCCAGCAATGCAACTCAGCCACCAAGGACATTTTAAGATCACTGCCCCCTGGGTCCAATGTTGCTGCCATGATCAGACATGTTGCAAAGGAAGAACACCTAGCTCCCATCCAAGCAGCAGTTCACACTGCAATAACCAGTGTGATGGCGTGCTTTAAGTGTGGCCAGGCAGGCCACGTGGCAGTAAACTGCCCCCAGCCAGGACGCCCTTCTGGTGGGCAGCTAATGGTAGTTCTAGCCACAAAACACAGATGCTAAAACTTACCTCCCCATCCGATCTCTTAGCCAAACCAACCCTCTCTAATCCATTCTTAAGCATGTTAAATGCTACCTTCTTATCGTTAAACCAATCCAACCCGAACCTCACAGAGTCATGCTGGTTATGCTATGATGCACAACCCCCTTTTTACGAAGGTGTTGCCCTCGATCTCCCATTCATCTTCTCAAAGTCAGATAATCCACGCCAATGCAGATGGGACACCCCCTGGAGAGGCATTACCCTAAGTCAAGTTACAGGCCAAGGCAAATGCTTTGGCAATGCAACCTTGGCAAAGCAGATGGGCAATGTCTGCCGGGAATTTGTCAGACTTAAGGGAGGGAAGTTCCAATGGGTGATCCCAGCTGCATCGGAAATGTGGGTCTGTCAACGATCCGGAGTAAGCCCATGTGTACTCCTTGCCAAATGTGATCATTTTACTGACTTTTGTGTCCAAGTTCTAATTGTCCCCAGAGTCCTGTATCGCCAGGAAGAAGAGGTGTACCGCTTGTTCAAGGAACCCGACCGGCTCCACAAACGAGAAGTGATAACAGGCATCACCATCGCAAGGCTCCACGGTTTAGGAGCTACCGGCACTACCACAGGCATCTCAGCCCTTGCAACACAACATCAAGGACTGGCACAACTGCAGATGACAGTCGACGAGGACTTGCAGAGGATCAAGAAATCCATTTCTTCCCTAGAAAAATCCCTTTCCTCGCTCTCAGAGGTTGTCCTCCAAAACAGGCGAGGACTGGGCCTTTTGTTCATGCAGCAAGAAGGCCTGTGTGCCGCCTTGAAAGAGGAATACTGCTTTTATGCGGACCACACTGGAGTCGTCAGAGACTCCATGGCCGAACTGAGAAACCGACTAAACCTAAGAAAAATGGACAGAGAAAGCTCAACTCAACAGGGCTGGTTCGAGTCGTGGTTCAACCGGCCCCCATGGCTCACCACCCTGATTTCTACCCTAATAAGCCCAGTCATTATAATCTTACTAACCCTAATCTTCGGGCCTTGCATATTAAACAAACTGGTGCTATTTGTTAAAAAGCGTTTAGAGACGGTTAACATTATGTTTCTCGAGCACTGACAATTACTTTAGGGCGTGCCAGTTACTAACACACTTAAAATTTTATACTAATTTTACTAACCCATGAAATTTTGTAACCTCTACATTTTATAATTTTATACGATTTTTACTAATCATGAGGGAGGGGGGAAAATGCGGAGAGTCAGGGATCTGTGTGCAGAAGAAATCGGGCTGTATGGTCAGTCAGGACATCCCCTCCCTGCAGTCAGACCTTTGCTCCGTACCTGGTCGCACCCAGCCAGACGTGAGCAGAAGGAAATGACACTGACTGCCCAAGCTATAAAAAACCCTTGTGACCTCTCAATAAACGCCATTTTCTGTCCACAACGTTGGTGTCTGGAGCATATGGACCGAGTGACCCTGGGCTTTGGGCCACCGTGCCGGACTAAGAACCAGGTCGCCACACCTTGAAGGCAACAGCGGCCCCCCACTCCCTCCTCTCCTGCCAAGGAGCCCACAAAACCCTGCCCCATAGTTCAAAAATGACCTTGAAAAGGGACTCCATTCTCTCCCTCACTGGTCCCTCGGCACGACCCCTCCTCTTTCGCTAGTCTGGCGCGAGCCCTTCTCCTGCGCCAATCCTGATGCGAGCCTTCCTCTTCTGTTGGCTGCGGTGTGAGTCCTTGTCCTTCGCTGATTCTCCAGCACGAGACTTCCTCCTCCACCGCCCCGGCGTGAGCCTTCCTCCTTCGTCGGTCCTTTGGGGCGAGACTTCATCCTCCGCCAGCTCCTAGTGCGAGACTTCCTCTTTCACCGATCTTCCAACGGGAGATTTTCCCCCTTTCGTTCGTCCTCCAGGAGCATCCTCCCTGTCGGAGACAGTCCTGCTGCTCCGGTTGCTTTTCCCTTGCCTAGGAGATTCCCACTTCTGGATTCGATCCCGGGTGGTCGGCACCGCTTGTTGCCGCTGCTACAGGTGCTAGGGGTGTGGTGTCCCAGGTCAAGCATGGCTCGGTGGCAGCACCCCTGGCACACGGACCAAGACACACGCTGACCCCAATGTGGTGGATGGTGAAATGGCCTTTATTAACTGCCAACAGGGGGAATTTATAACAGGGGGGTAATGGCAAAGGGAGAGGGGTTAGGCGTAATATCGCAAGATGTCCTAGATAACACGATATCTTGAGCCCACATTAGACCATCAGATTTTATCCTGTAAATGGTTATTTTGTGTTCCCGCACCCTGCTTCCCTTGCTTCCCATTTTCTCGTTTGAGGGAGGTTTCCGCCTTCAGGGAAGCCCGCTGCATTTATGTCGTGGCGCCGGGCGGGTGAGCGCTGGCAGCAGGGTTTTTGGTGTGAAGGGTGTCTTTAGTTGCTGGCTTTGGGGGCAGTCCTGGGCAAAGTCTCCTGGCTTTTTGCATATGAAGCAAATGACATGTTGGAGTTGTTCTGGTGACATCTGTTGCCTCCTCCCTCCTGGAGATGGTGGCACACCTGCCACCGTCTCTGGGTCTGTCGGCCTTGACCACACCCTCTCGTGCAGCCTTCCTAGCACAGGCTTCCATCATCTCTGCCAGTGTAGGTGTGGGCTTGAGAGGCAGTCCCAGGGGCACCCTGCTGCACACTTCATTGGCATTCCTCTGTGCCCTCTCTTTCACTATCTCCATCTGTGTCCTGGGGTCCCGTACTTGTCTCTCAACCTGTGCACAGAGCCAGGTGACAAACTGCAAGAAACTTTCTGAAGGAGACTGTTTAATGTCGAGGAAACTACCACTAGCTTCAGCAGTGGGTAGCTGGTGAAAAGTCTTATCTGCAGCATTTGAAATCTTATCTAGAATGAATTTTGACAACATCCGAGCTTGGTCCTCAGGCTTAGCACACTGCCCCTTGCAACAAAAACGTTCATAAGTAATGGTATTATTTTCTAAATCTTTGGAACCTTGAGGAGTTTGTTTAAATTCTTCTACAAGATCTCTGAGAGATCTCTTCCAGGAGCTTTCCCAGAGATCGAACTCCACCTGGGTAAGCAGGCACCGGAGAAGATCTACAATGTCAGCAGGAACAAATTCAAGGGATGTTAACATAGCCTTCATCATACTTCAAAAATTTTCACTATTTCTCCCAAATTCCAATTGACTTTTAGATAACTCCCGCTTTGAGTGATATGAGAAGGGCTGGTAAGTACTAGGCCCAGCACTACCACCCCTGTACTGAGCAGGGGCTACCAAGTGGATGACAGATTCCTCCCTGTTTTATCCCTTCAGCCCCACCACTGTGGGACCTGGCAGAGGGACCACCCCCTGCCCCAGCTCCAGTGCCTCGGGAAGCAGGGGGGGAAAGAGCCATCACCCCACCCCCATGGAGAGTGGGAGGGGATACACCCCTTGCCTCTACCCCTCCCACCCTGGTGGTTTGGTAAGTGGGAGGAGGGACATCCCTGTCCCCTGCCCCACGCCTGTGGGAACCAGGAAGGGCCCCACTCCCCAGCCCTCAGCCCCAGCCCCCAAGCCCCCGGCCCCACTCTCTTGGGACCCAGGAAAGGGGGCGTGGGATACAGGCAAGGGGGCGGGGCAACTGTGGGAACCAGGGGTGGGGTTACAGGATGATGTAATGGGGGTGGGGACTCAAAGGGAGGGGGAGGAGCATCCAAGGGAAGGAAGGGGTTGTGAGACCAGAAGGGGTTGGAGGAGGGGACAGGTGGGTGAAAGTGGTTGTGAGGAGAAGAAGGGCGGGTGGGGGGCTGAAACACGTGGCTGCCGCCATTTTGGGCTCCGGCCATGCGGTCAGCAGTATCACAACTGCCAGGGCCGGGGTACAGGGAGAGAGGCGGAAGGCCAGGATAGCAATGGCAGTGCCCGGTACCCTGGAATTGCCGGGAAGCCTCGCTCAGTTCAGGGGCAGAGGGTTCTTGGCGAGGAGTATCGGAAACCGCAGGAGGGGTGATTTGCTCTGGCTGCCCTTTCAAATCCCTTTTGAGGAATTCTTCCCGAATTATCAGGAACACAGGGAAAAATGGGGACACTGTCCCATCTCCCTGTTCAGCCTTTGCTGTTAACAAGGCTCCAATTTGGTCCCAGGCAGAGGCAGAGTTAACAATTATGTTGCTGCCGCTCGGGGCATGGTGTCCCGGGTTGAGGGCGACACTGTGGCAGCACGCTGCCACAGGACCAAAGCACACGCTGACACCGATGTGCTGGGCGGTGAAATGGCCTTTATTAACAATTGAGCAGGGTAATTTATAACAGGGGGTAACAGCAGGACAACGGTGAAGGGAGAGGAGTTGGGCGTAATATCGCAAGATGCCCAAGATAACGCTATATCTTGACCCCAAATTTGCCCCCCCTTTCATGACCTGTTAAAAACATAGAAAATGGTAAGGTTAAACCTGCCTAGTCAGACAGTAGAAACTTGTAACTGTAACAAAACAAACAACTGTAGCAAACTTGTAACAAACTAATGACTGTAGACATTTAACAAATGAAAAGTTAAACAACGAATCGCAAACGAAAAGCTAACTATCTCTAACTGGTTTTCTAAAAAAGAAAACAACACAATCTTATTCAAAATACAGGGTTTCTTGCTGACTAAAACGCGACAAATAAGTCAGAGGAAGGTGGAAGCCCTGAAGCGAATGTAATCCACACATGGAAATACCAGCTACTTCATGGCCATTGTGGGAGATTACACGTTGGGCACCACCTGCGATATTCCATGGCTCTCTAGGCTTAATATAATCCAGAGCCGGCTCGCTCAATACTAAAGTCCACATGGAATGGCATGAACGAGACAAAAGACAAGGAGTGCTCTTCCCCATGTGGGAGCAAGTATCCTGTTTGTTGGCTCGTGTCAGGATACACCTGGAGTTGGAGACCGCCCAGGCAGGAAAGAGGCCGAGCCTCACCTGTGGTAGGGTTTTATGCCCCAGGTGATGGGGGCAGAGAAAGGGGACCGCGGCCAATGGGATAACACTGGGGAGGGGCGAGGGGAGGGACCACCCGTGGGGCACACCACCAGGGATACAGAGACCAGGGGGGTGAGGGAGGAATCCTGTGATGGGGAATATACCATCCACATGACCCAAAACCATTTTTCTCCAACACCCAGTGCAACCAACTAAATAACTATCTAGCGCAATACAACAGAGGGGCTCTTGGTGACACAAGGAGCTGGTGGCAACTGAGTACCCACAAGTGTCCCCAGTGATACCCCATGACACATGACAGTGGTGACATCACTGTCCCCGCAGCAGCCTCGGGATGTCCTTGACGGCTTTTCGGCACCGCTTGGCCACTGCACGGCTGCCGGGGCCACCCGGGCCACCGGGGCCACTGAGGCCAGCATAGGGACTCAAGAGGAGGTTGTCGATATCCCACAGCGTCGGCAGCAGGTGATGCGAGGCCAGGCGAGCGCTGGCATCCCACAGCCGCTCATACTCAGCCACGTCAGCCACCAAGGACTCAAGGATATTGGGGGACATGTGCTCTGTCTTCAGGGTGTCCTCAATCTCCTTGAACTGGCATTGCATGTCCCAGATGAACTCGACAGCTTTGTCACACGCCTCCACCAAACGCTTCAGCGGCCCCACAGCCACCACTGCCCAATGTCCCCTCCAGGTGGCCGCCCTCGCCCGGCTGGTGGCCACCACGGCCTCATCCATGGCCTCGCTGGTAGCTTCCTCCTCCTCAGTGATCGCTGCTGCCACCTGAGCATCGTGCATGGCCCCTGCCGAGGCCCCCTCGACCCTGTCCAGGGTTACCGGCAGCCACCAGGGTGTGGCCACCAGGTTGTCCCCAGGTCTCTCCCTGAAGGTCTTTAACCACAGGTCCTTGGCCCAGGAGGGGTTTGCATCCCAGCAGATGTTGCACAGCTCATGGGCCTCCTCCTGCAGCCAGTCCCATCTCTCCTCCAGCACGGCCAACACCTCCTGCCAGGCCTTGGCTGCGGTGCTCACATCAGCCCAGGAGGTACCAGGGGTGGCCACGAGGGCGGCCAGGGCCCGGCCCAGGGACGGGACACCACGGTGGCCCAGGGAGGTGACATCCCCGTGGTCCAGGGTCTCACGGAGGCTCTGGGTGAATCTCCTCAGGGCGGCATGCAGGAACTTTGGGGACACGCGCTGCCGCACGTCCCTGTGTGACCCGGTCACAGCAGCCACCACCGTGCCCAGGGTGGCCACCACGGTGACCGGCCGACGCAGCAGCTGGAGAGGGGGCACCTGGGTAGGGGACAGGGGAGGTATCAGGGACCTGGTGGCATTTATGGCTTCCTCCGGTGGCCCCTGTGGCCTCCCGGGGTCCCCTTTGCTCCTCCCTGGAGGACTCTGCTGTCCCCTCTGTCCCTTTGTCACGCCCCCGTCCCCTCTGCCAACCCCACCATTCCCCCTGTTTCCCCCCTCCATCTCCCACTGCCCCCTTTCACCACCCCCTGTTGTACCCCCCTTCCACCCCTCTGTCACCTCCCCCCTTCCTGCCACTCCCGCCTGTCCCCTTTGCTCCCCCCTGTCTCCTCCCGCCACATCCCGTGTCCCCCCCATCCCCCCCTGTTCCTTCTCTCCCATTGTCCGCGCTACCGGCCGGGTCCCCTCCCCATCCCGTCCCTGCTGTGCCCCCCCGTGTCCCCTCCCCTTTCCTGTCGCACCTCTTGGAGCTCCATCGTCACTGGGGACCCGGCCGGGACACCTCGGGGACGCTCGGGTGGCGAACGAGTCCCGGGACAGGCACCGGTGCAGGCACAGAACTGACCCCGCTGCCGACGCGAGAGGAAATGGCGGAGCCGCCTCACGAGGCGCGCCTAAAGCGGCGGGGCGGGGCCAGGCGAGGTGACGTCACCGCCCACCCTTTCCAATACCGCCTCGTTCCATGCAAGCTCCAGGATTTGGGCGCTTTGGCTCCATCCCCAGTGGATTTGGGCACCGTCCCGCCATTTCCAGGCGGATTAATTCCGCCGTTCCCGGCCGGATTTAGAAGGGAACGCGGAGCGCTCGGACGAGCCCACAGAATTGCCCTCAACCAAGATTGCCGCGCTGCTTCTCTCGCCAGACCTCTGGAGAGAAGCGCCAAAAGCCGCGCGGACCAATCAGAAGCCGCGCCTGGCAGAAGTACTGGCAGAAGTCCCCCCCGCGGCGGCTTCGGGCGGCCGCTTCCGGCAGAGCTGCGATGCATTGTGGGCATTGTGGTCCCGGTAGGGCCCAGCGGCGGCGGGGCGGGGCCGAGGCTCGGGGGGAGGGGGCGGTGCGGGAATTTGTGGGCGCCGAGGGAGCCCCGGGCCGCCCCTGGCAGCGCGGGATGGGCGACAGCGACCGCGGTCAGCACCGGGAGCGGGGGGGGGGGACGGTGAGGAGGTGGTGGGGGGATTAGAGGGGATTGGGGTGGGCTGAGGAGATGTGAGGGGATTTGGGGGGTCCTGAGGGAGTTTGGAGGGTCCGAAGGGTGAAACCGAGGGCGTGAGGGGATTTGGGGGATTCTGAGAGGGACTGGGGGGGTCCTGAGGGGATGTGAGGCGTTCTTAGGAGATTTGAGGGATCTTGAGTGGGTTTGTGGGGTCCTGAGGGAGAGCCGGGGGTCCTGAGGGGATTTGGGTGGATCTGAGTGGGACTGAGGCGTCCTGAAGTGATGTGAGGTGTTCTGAGGGGATTTGGGGGGATTCTGAGGGGGACTGGGCGGTCCTGAGGGGATGTGAGGGAATCTGAGGGGATTTGGGTGATCTTGAGGGAGAACCGGGGGTAGTGAGGTGATTTGGGGGATTCTGAGAGGGACTGGGGGGGTCCTGAGGGGCTGTGAGGGGTTCTGAGGGGATTTGGGGGATCTTGAGTGGGTTTGTGGGGTCCTGAGGGAGAGCCGGGGGTCCTGAGGGGATTTGGGTGGATCTGAGAGGGACTGATGTGTCATGAGGTCGAATTTGGACTCCTGAGGAGAAATTGGGGGTCCTGAGGGGATCTGGGGGGTCCTGAGGGGGTTTTGGAGGTCCTGAGGGGATTTGGGGGGTTGTGAGGAGGTTTAGGGATCCTGAGGAGGTGCTGGGGATCGTGGGGGATTGGGGGGGAGCTGAGGTGTTTGGGAATCCTGAGATGATCGGGGGGGGGGGGGTTGTGGGGGCTCATTAGGGGAGTTGGGAATTGCTGAGGGGATGTGGAGGGTTCTGAGGGGGTTTGGCGGGGGTCGTGAGGGGTTTTGGGGGGTCCTGAGGGAGAACTGAGGGTCCTGAGGGGATGTGAGGGGTCATGAGGGGATTTGGGGAATCCTGAGGGGATTTGGGGGGTTTTGGAGAGTTCTGAGGGGAAATGGGGGGTCCTGAGTGGGTGTGAGGAGTCGTGAGGGGATATGGGGGATCCTGAGGGGTTTTCGGGGGATCCTGCGGGAAGAATTCGGGGTCCTGAGAGAGTTTGGGGGGGTTGTGATGGCCTTTGGGGGTGCTGAGGCGATATGAGGAAATTTCAGTGGGGATCTGAGGGAGAATTGGAGTTGTGAGAGTATTTGAGGGGGATTTTAGGGGGTCCTGAGGGGATCTGGGAGGTCCTGCAGGAATCTGAGAGAGAATTTTAAAGGGTCCTGAGGAGATTCTGGGTGGTCCCGACGGGGTTTTGGGCATCCCGAGGGAATCTGGGGGATCCTACAGGGATTTGGGGGCTCCCTGACTGGATTCGGGGATGTTTGGGGGGGATTTTGGGTCATTTTATAGTCCCTGATTGGAGTTTCGACTTTTTTTTTTGTGGTAATTTTAGGGTATTTTTGGAGTAATCGTGGTCCGTGACCGGAGTTTGGGGTTATTTGGGGGTTTTTGGGATAATTTTAGGGGGCCCGATCTCATTTCTTGCCGGCCCTTCCCGCCCAATCTCAGGCCACGCCCCCTCCACTCTCCATTGGCCGCCGCTCCCGGAGCTCCCCTTCCTTTCCACGCCCCCATTCCTTGGCCAACCCTTCCCGCCAATCTCAGGCCACGCCTCCTCAGCTGTCCATTGGTGGGGCTCCCGCGGCCCCGCCCCATTTTCCCACTTTTCTCATTCATCGTCCTCTCTAACGCCCTCCCGGCTCCGCCGTTCCTCACCCCATTCGCCGCCCCGCGCGGCCCCGCCCCGCTATGGGCGTGGCTACAGGACGGATCGGCGTTTATTGAAAGGCTCCGCTCAGCGGCGGCCCGGGGGGTGGAGCCAGCCCGGCCCCGGCGGGGCCCAACGCCGGCCGGGGGCTCGGAGGGGCCGAGGGAGGAGGGGCTGGGGGCGTTTCGGGGGAGTTGAATCAATGGGGGGGGGGCCGGAGATGCCGCGTTAGGGGTCGGGGTGTGGTGAGTGTGGGGGGGGGTCCCATGGATTGGGGGTTCCTGGTGAGTGTGGGGGGGGGGTGTCTCATGGATTGGGGGGTCCTGGTGAGTGGGGGGCGGTGAGGCGGGGGTCCCATGGATGGGGCAGGGGCGGTGAGTGGGGGGTTCTGGCGCACTGGGGGCTCTCATGGACTGGGGACGTCCCAGCGCTTTGGGGATGTCGGTGAAGGGGGGGAGGCAGTGACTGGGAGGGTCCCGGTAAATTGGGTAGGGGTCCCTGGTGATAACGGGGGTGGTCACAGGATTGAGCCCCAAGGGACCCCCCCGGTGCTGGGGACACCCCTGTGCCCATCCCAACGCTCGGAGCCCCCCCGGTCCCGCTCCTGGGACCCCCCCAGTCCCGGTGCTGTTCCCGGGGGGTCAAAGAGGAGGGGGCGGAGCCCCCGTGATGGGTGGGTGGGCACAAATGGGGCATCCGGGCCCGGTGCTCGGGGAGGGGTCGGTAAACGAGGGGGGGTCCGGTCCCAGTCCCGGTGCACGGGGGTGCTGGTGCCCGGGGGTGTCCTGGTGCCCGGGCGGGTCCCGGGGTTTGAGGGGGGGTCCAGTCCCAGTCCCGGTGCTTGGTGAGGGGGGGGTCAATGTACGGGGGGTGTCCCGGTGCTCGTGCACGAGGGGGGGTCCAGGTGCTCTGTGATTCGGGAGGGTCTCGGATGGTCTGGTGCCCGAGTGTGGCGAGGTTTGAGGGGGGGTCTGCTGGTCTCGGTGATTCGGGTGGGGGTCTCCGGTTGTCCCAGTGCATGCAGGGGGGGTCCCGTTGCTCGGTGATTTGGGGGGGTCTCCGGTGGTCCTGGTGCTCAAGGGGGATCAATGCTCAAGGGCGGGTGGGAAGAGGGATGCGGTTTTTGGGGGTGTCCCAGTGCACTATGAGGGGAGGGTGCAGGTGCTCGAGGGGGTGTCAGGAGCACTGCAGGGGGTGCAGGTGCAATTTTTGGGGGATCCCAGTGCCCCCCCAGGGTGGGATCAGTGCTCAGCAGCAGAAGCTGCCCAGGGACGCACCCAGACCCCCAAATCCCAGCCGAGTCTGCTGCACGGCACTGAGGGGGCTCATTCATTGAGGCCTCTGCCCCAAGCTTGTCAAGAATGCCCTCAGAATGTCCCCAAGTCTCTGAAGTGGTGGCACCATGACGCCTTCACGGTGACAGGAGCATTCTTGCAGCAGCCTCGGGATTTCCTCCACGGCGCTTTGGCACCGCTCACCCACCGTGCAGCCAGGGCCACCGTGGCCAGGACAGGGACACAAGGAGAAGGGGTGCATGTCCTCAAGTGTCTCCAGCAGGTGATGCATGGCCAGGTGGCCGCTGGCATCCCACAGCTGCTCGGTCTCGGCTACCATGGCCTCCAAGGCTGCACAGAAATCAGGGGATGGCTCCTCTGTCCCCTTCATGGTGGCTTTGATGTCCCCAGCCTGCTGCTGCAACTCTTGGAGGAACGCAGTGGCTTCTTCAAATGTTGGCGCCAAGGCCCTGGGAATATCGGGGGATGGCTCCTCTGTCCCCTCCAGGGCTAACTTGATGTCCCCGAATCGGCAGTGCAGCTCCGGAGGGTACTCCATGGCTCTGTCACATGCGGCCACCAAGTGCTCCAGCAGCCCCAGGGACGCCTCTGCCTGCTGTCCCCTCATGGTGGCCTCCTCTGCACAGGCATTGCACAGCCTGGTGGCCTCCTCAGCCAGCTGGGACCAGCACTCCAGTCCACTGGCTCCTGCCAGGCTTTGGCTGCAGCTCTCACATCGATCCAGGTGGTCCCGGGGTGGCCTCAAGGCTGGCCAAGGCCTGGCCCAGGGAGGGGACACGGCAGTGCCTCAGGGTGAGGACATCAAAGTCATCCAGGGAGAACGTGTAGGGGTCTGGGGAGGTGACACCACTATGGGCCAGAAAGATGAAACTCTGGCCCAGAGTGTCCTGGAGGTGATTGATGAAGGTCCTCAGGGACATGCACAGCAATGACCTTGGGGACACAGTCAGCTGCTGCCTGCCCCTGTCTGTTTGGTCACGGTGCCACCAGCTCGCCCAGGGTGGCCACCACAGCTACCAGAGCCTCCAGCAGCTGAGGAGGGGACAGGGGAGGCGTCAGGGACCTCGTAGCACTTGTGGCCTCCTGCAGTGGTGCCTGTGTCCCCTCCCTGGAGGGCTGTGCTCTCCCGGTTGTCCCTTTTCCAGCCCCTCATCCCCTCTGCCACCCCCTGCCACCCTGCCACTGTCCCCTCTCTCTGCCACTCTCAGTCCCCTCCACCCCTCTGTCACCTCCCCCCTTCCTGCCACACCCTCTTGTCCCCTCTGTCACCCCCATGTTCCCCCACGCCAGGATTGTCACACCCTGAGGGGCTCCATGGCCACTGGGGACATTCCGGGGACACTCTGGGGTACTCCGGGTGACAAAGACACCCAGGTGACAGTTGGGGACCCACAGGAATGTGGCACGGCCGGATGGAGGAAGCAGGAAGAGGTGACGTCACTGTCCCCTCTACCCCCCCCCCTCCCCCCCCACCTGTGGGGCCTGGGCAGGGTTCCCCCAATGTCCCCAATGGGACCCCGATGTCTCCTGAGTGTCCCCACATGGCCCTGGTGTTGCCCCAATGTCCCCCACAAGGCTCAAGTGTCCCCCTGATATCCAGCTGGGGACACCAGGGACTCACCGAGGTCCTGTTGGGGACCCTGGGGACACCCCCATGTCCTTCCCTTGGGGACACCACCGTGTCCTTCCCTTGGGGACACCGGAGCCACCCTGACATCCCCTGTCCTGTTTTGGGTCACCACGATGTCCCCGATGTCCACACAGTGTCCCCAAGAGGACCCTGGTGTGTCACCTCTGTCCCCAGCAGGACATTGGGGGACACTTGAGCCTTGTTGGGGACCCTGAGGGGACATTGGGGTCCTGTTGGGGACAAGTGGGGGGGAACACTGGGGCCCTGGCCTGGTTCCAGAGTGGGGGGTGGGAGGGCGATGACCTCTTCCTGTTTCCTCCATCTGGCTGCATCCCGTTCCTGCGTGTCCCCAACCTTTACCTGGGCTTGTTTGTCACCCGAAGTGTCCCAGGAATGTCCCCAAGGCATCCCCGGAGTGTCCCTGGAGTGTCCCCAGCTGCCATGGAGCCCCTCAAGGTGCGACAATCCCAGAGTGGTGGATGGGGGGGGGCAGAGGGGACACGAGGGTGAGAGAGGGCACACGGGGGGAGGGGCTGAAAGGTAGCAGTGGGGGACAGAGGGGACACAGGGGTGGCGGGAGGGACAGGTGGTCGCAAAGGGGACAGGAGGGCATAGTGTCGCCGTTACGGCGTGGCGACCTGGTTTGCAGTCCGGCACGGTGACCCAAAGCCCAGGGTCACTGGGTCCACATGCTCCTGCCACCAACGTGGTGGACAGCAAATGGCATTTATTAGGGGGTCTCAGGGGTTTATAATGGCTTGGGCAGTCAGCGTCATTTCCTTCTGCTCACATCCGGCTGGGTGCGGCCAGGCACGGAGCAAGGGTCTGACTGCAGGGTGGGGGGTGTCCTATCTAACCACACAGCCCAAATTCTTCCGCACGCTTGTCCCTGACTCTCCACATTTCCCCCCCCTCACGATTAGTAAAAATCTTACAAAGCTATAAAATGTAGAGGTTACAAAATTTCATGGGTTAGTAGAATTAGTATAAAATTGCAAGTGTGTTAGTACCTGGCACACCTTAAAGTAATTGTTGGCGCTCGAGAAACAAAATGTTAGCCGTTTCTAAACATCTTTTAACGAACAGCACCAGTTTGTTTAATATGCAAGGCCCGAAGATTAGGGTGAGTAAGATTATAGTGACTGGGCCTATTAGGGTAGAAATCAGGGTGGTGAGCCATGGGGACCGGTTGAACCATGACTCGAACCGGCCCTGTTGAGCTTCTCTATCCACTTTTCTTAGGTTTAGCCGATTTCTCAGTTCAGCCATGGAGTCTGTTTTGCGGAGAAAAGAAGAAACCTCACAACTTTATAAAAGTTGTAAAGCTTGGTACGTTTATTTACGGAGCCGGACGCATGCGGAGAAAATTCTCCTCAAAAGGCATGCATGCCCCTGAAGATCTCAGGGCTTCTTTTATCCCCCTTCCAAATGCATATGCATACAATTTCACAATAGGTTCATACATATTCATTCTGCTTGACATTTATCGCCAGATCTTCTTTATCAAAGGAATTCCTAGGTCAGGGGCAAGTTGACCTCCTGGTCTTTTCTGTTTTTCTTTCTCTGTCTCCTTGCTGTCTCGGCATGCGAGTTTTTCCTTCAGCTTTGGCCTCACAGACTTTTCACCTCTCCTAGACACTTCACCTAATTCAGAATGGATCTCTACTCTGTCTCATTCCCCCCTTTCTTAGGAAAAAGTAAATTCTTTTACTTAATGAAAACCCTCAGGACAATAAGTGTCTTTTTATGCTCCACCATGTACGTTTGATAAAGAGGTTAATACAGCTATTCATTGTAGTATTCTCCAGTCCCAAATTAACAAAATAGTAGATAACCCTAAGCTTATCCCAACTAATATTAGTAAAACTACAATGGGGTGGCACAACTTATTAAAGATTCCATTTACAGTTGGTGACCACCCAAAGATCACATCCCACCAGTGATGATCCATATTTTGTTTTATTCTTTGTAGAACTCTGGTTATCTCCTTTGTATCATGTTGGACAGTAATTAAGGTTTTCTTTCCACTTTCTTGGATTTCCTTTAAGATCTCCTATAGGCCTTGGTGCTTAATTAATTGTTTTACTAATGTAGGGTTCATCCCAATAGGAGTAGGTGATAGTCTGTGATACATCGTGTAGTTAGCTTTAATCAGCTGGTGGGATGTCACTGGGGCCAAGTACGAAAAATCACACCTGATAATCTTAACAAAATTACAAATACAGAAATTAAAATGATTTCTACTAGACAGAATAAAACCATTGCTATCAATTTTTACAGCAGCACAGGAGCACAGGCAGCTCTCAGACATATACACCCTTTTCCAGTATATACGAGCACAGTTTTCTGGTCAGTGACTGGATGAATTTCAAAGTGACAAATACTCTGTTCAGTGTCCAAACACACATCCTGAGCACTAATAGTATTGCTTTCACAAATGAATCCCATCTGTTATCTAGTAATGCAGGATTCTAAGTTTACTGTCTGCCACTTTTCATTCATTTTTCGTGCCCACACTCTATGTTCTGAAGGATAGAGTATTGTTTTTTCATGGTTTAATCTTAGGGCAATGATGGGATGGATAACATAAACAGTGGCATTATATATGGTAAGCACAAAGGCAGTGGCCACATTAGAAACAGGATCATAGGTGAAATTCACCATAGTCCACCAGGATTGAAACTTCCTTTCAAAATCAATTGCATTATCCCACACAATTTTCTGAATTTCAGCTGGAAAATTACCTTCACCCCCTTCCCGTATGATCAGAGCTGCTGTTGCTTGCATCTGTAACTGTGCTTGTATACAACTGAAAGCTAAAGACACATTATCTTGAACTGTACTAAGTGCTTCTACTATTAACTTGTGGTCTTGGTCCCCGGCCTTTTCATACTTCCTTACTTTGGCAGTACTTTGAAATCTGCCACTGGCTAGTTCCTAATGCCAATAGAGATTACTATAAAGGCTGCTTCAATTTTGTTAGGCTACCTGCTGCAGTGGCCAGTCTATTCATCAGTATTTCTAAATCAATTCCATTTAAAACTCCTAATCCTGTCCCTAATATGCCAGTTAGATGTTTGTTATGGGGAAGAGGAACTGCTTTCTGTCCATGACCATCCCTGCCAGAGGGATGTGCTGGGCTCACAACTGCAAATTCAGACACACTTCACAAGTGTATCTGACAGAGGTTTAGGTCATACTTGAAGCAGATATTTGTTCTGAAATGTAGAGACCTCAGGGAATCTAACCTCTCCTTCCCCCTCCAAAGCACCTGATTTCCCAGATGTGTGGCAAGCAGGAATGTCTCTCCTGGTCTACAAAACTTCACCCACCTTGCCCCTAGCTAAGATCAAGCTGTGGACTGTGTTCAGGGCAGGTCCAAGCCTCAAGTAAATAATGAAGGGGAAATCTGAGAGAAGAGCCTAAATTCATTGCAGTGCCTCAGAAGAAACTGGGATCAGATTTCTGCTACTTGAAACACTCAGCACAAAAGTGATGCTCAAAATCCTACAGCCTGCTGCTGAGCTCTGAGGGGGGAGTCTCTCTCTACCTCTTTTAAGCAGAATCCAACTGCCTCAGACAGGGACAATCACTGATCCAAATCTCAGTAGGAAAAGGGATAGCTATAAATAAAGACAATCACCCTCCTTGCTTGGGTTAATTCACCACCTGCAGTTCAGCACCCTTTACCAGCCATTGCCTGGGTGTTCTGCCAACCAGCTTAGAAAATGACTTAAGGAAACTGATTTCTTGGTGTTCCTGGTTTTAGGCACCAGGAGAGCTGGCTCCTTCCTTTCTTGTTCTGCTCCTGAGATATGCCTGTTTTTGTAACCATGTTGTCCAGCCCTCAAAGGAAGTTTTTAGGAAGGATGGGCAGGCTGGTTGGATTTTTGAGATGTTAATCTGATAGCAACTCAAGCTCAAAGGCTGGTCACTTCTACAAGCTGTATCAAGGTGAAATTACACCAACAGTCTGATTCACTTAGGCTATCACAGACTTCCTGGTGTTCATATACACCAGGGGAGGTTCAGACACTAATTACATCTGGTCTCTCATAAGCCATCCTATTGATGACCCAGCACTTTACTTTGATTTCTTCTCCTCTGATTCCTTGAAGTGTTCACAGTTCCTGTTCCTGCTATTCTTGCTCCTCACATACCTGATTCTCATGGATTACTACAGTAGATATGTTTAGATCTTTTATCTCAGAAGGTTTTCCCATGGATCCAGTATACTGATTAAATGCCAGGGACCAAGGACATTCAGCATTGCTTTGGATAGAGGTACTCTCTAGTTCTAAAACTTCAGTTATAATTACATACAAAACAATTTGTACACTAAAGTATGAGCTACTCCTGACTGCAATATACTCATTTTGCCCGAGTAAGTTTTAGTCTCAGTTCATTGTCTCCTGGTGTCACTCCTGAAGGGGCTTCTGGGCCTTCTTCACCCGAGAGTGATGGATCCAGGCATTCTGCTCCTTGATTTTGATTGCAGTGAAGGTGGTGAGAAGTACTTGCAGTGGTCTCTCCCACTGTGGTTCTGAAGTCTTCTCTGTAAGAGACTTAACATATACGTCATCCCCAGGCTATCTAACTGGCTATCTAACTCCCTGCTCCGAGTTCCAGCCACATGTTTCTCAATTACTCTGAGCTGTTTGCTTAATGCCAACATGTAGGTGGACATTCTGGACATTCCCTTTGTATTCTGTATGGTCTTCTATAAGGCATTCCAAAAGGATTCAGCATTCTTTTAGCTCAAGGTTTAGTTTGAATTTGCAATAGTGCTAGTGGAAGAGCTTGGGCTAGGGTAGATTAACTTCTTGCCCCAGTCTTATGATTTGCTGCTTAATCAAATGATTCATTCTCTCCACCTGGCCGCTTGATTGGGGGCGGTATGGGGTGTGAAGTTCCTAATCTATGCCCAGATGGCTACTAATCTGTTGCACTATTTTGGAAATGAAATGTGATTCTTTATCTGAGGATATAATGGCTGGAACTCTGAAGCGTGGTATTATTTCTTGTAAAAATAATCTGGTCACCTCCTGAGCTTTGACAGTTCTGGTGGGGAATGTTTCTGGCCACCCTGAAAATGTATCTATTAATACCATGATACCCCCCTTTCCTTGGGAGTTCTGAAAAGTTAATTTGCCACTACTGTACAGGCCCATGGCCTCTCTCAGTCTGACCGAGTTTTGGCCGGGGGGTATTTTGGGGTTAGTCTGGAGGCAAGGATCACATTGTCGGCTTACCTGAGTGATAGTGGCATATAAATTCCTGACAACAATACAATGATTGTTTCAATCAGATGTGTGTTCTAGAAAGCCTGTGGAAATTACTGCTTCAAAGTCAACACTTCATTTCAATGCACTCTGTATCACTGGCAGCCTTGGTCATTTTGAGAGAGGAGCCACACTCTATAAAAGGCTTTAAGTAGTTAGGCCCTAGTGTGTTTTCTGGTGCCCCTCCTTCACTAGTAACCACGAAAATGGGAAGGGATTACTAGCTCTCTTTCAATGGCAGCCCACCCTTTGCAGTTGTACATCTCTTTTGATTAGTACTATTGTATTATGGCTTACCTTCGAGGAAAATCTGTACCTCACCCTTTGCTGCTTTCTTTGCCTCTCCATCCGCCAGCTCATTTCTTTCCTCCAATTTTAAGCTCACTCTCTGGTGTGCCTTAATATGCTTTTTCAGGTAGCTGAACTGCTTCCAACAGCTGGATTGTCTCTTCTTTCCCTGTGAGGTCAGCAGTCCCCTCTCCTTCCAGATGGCTCCATGTGCATGTATGACTCCAAATGCATACCTCGAGTCTGTGTAGATGGTTATTCTCCTCCCTTTTGCCCTTTCCAGGGCACGGGTCAGGGCAATTATCTCAGCCTTCTGTGCAGAGGTACCTTTTGGTAAGGGTCCAGACTCGATTACCTCTCTATAGGTGGTCACTGCATACCCAGCATGTCGCTTCCCATTGGCAACGTAGTTGCCCCCATCAGTGAACCAAGTCTCCGCATCATCCAAAGGTGTGTCCTTTAGGTCTGGGCGGCTGGAGTAGGTAGCTTCAATGGTCTCTAGGCAGTCATGGTGTACTGCTTCTCCTTGATTTCCGCTGAGAAAGGAAGCTGGGTTGACAATATTAGTCACCACTATCTCTACATCATCTTGCTCTACCATGATGGCCTGGTATTTCAGAAACCTCTGTGGTGAAAGCCAGTGGCCACCCTTTACTTCCAGTACTGCGGACGCTGTGTGGGACACTAACACAGTCATTTTTGTCCCAGGGTAAACTTGCATGCCTCTTGAATATTCAGCACGACTGCTGCTACAGCTCTGAGGCAGCCTGGCCATTCTTTGGCTGTTGCATCTAGTTGCTTGGAGAAGTAACCAACAACCCTCTGGTACGGACCCGAGTCTTGAGCCAATATTCCCAGGGCAATTCCTTGCGTGGAAAAATAGAAAGAATGGTTTACTTACATCTGGAAGCTTCAAAGCTGGAGCCGACATGAGGGCACTCTCTAGCTGGAGAAAGGCCCGTGTGGCTCCTTTTGTCCACTGGAGATCTCTATTTCCATCGGCAATAAGAGCTTAGAGGGGTCTGGCGAACAGTCCATAATTATAAACCCACAGCTGGCACTACCCTGCCATGCCTAAGAAGGTTCGGAGTTCTTTCGTTGTCTGGGATTTCAGGGTTTGGCATACGGCTTCCCTGCCTTAAAGCCTGCTGCTCAGCACTCACTTCTTACCCCAGGTAGATTACTTTCTGTTTCACTACCTGTGCCTTTTTCTTTGAGACTCTGCGTCCTTGGAGTCCTAGGAAATTCAAAAGGCTTACTGTCCAGGCTTCTCTTGCTTCCCTTGTCCAAGTGGCTACCAGAAGATCATCCACGTACTGCAACAGCCTCCTTTCCTCTTGTGGAGCTTCCCGGGACTCTGGGTCTTTGCAAGCTGTTCTCCAGTCGAAGTGGGGAATTTTGAAGCCTTCAGGCACATGGACTATGTGAGCTTGAGTTTGAATGCAAAAATTTTCTGGCTGGCTTCGTGGATAGGGAGGCAAAAGAAGGCATCTCTTAGGCATAGAGCAGTGAACCAGGTTAGCTCAGGTGTGAAACAAGTTAGTAAAGTATATGGATTTTCTACCACAGGGTATAAATTCTGTGTCATCTTATTGACAGCCCTTAATCCAGTACTATCAGTTATTGGGCTGATTCCTTCCTTATCTTCCTTTTGAGGGTACTACTCAGTTCTCACTAGTTGTGTTCTTTCCTTAAGCTTGATTACCATGGGGGGCATCTTTCATTCTCCCTGGTACAGCAGAGGCCCATACCCTTGAAAACACTTATTTACTTATTCTAATATCTCCTTCCTAATGTCTTTAATTTCAGTGTCTGTTAATGTTAAGTCTAACCTCTTTATATCATTTGCCTCTAGAGTAACCTTTCTCATTTGAGAATGTTTAGCAAATTGAGCGAATTGTACAAAAGCTTTTAGGTACACATAGTACACTTGTTACTTTAAAGGTTTACAAAAATATGCCTTCTCAGACTGGCCAGTTGTTCCCCACACTACAACATAAACATTCTCCACAGGTACTAAAGCTTTATTTAAAACTGAATATATGGCCCTTGTATCAACTAAAATTCTTCCCTTTTGGGGAGGTCATCTTTATCCTCCCTCCCTTACCTTGAGACCTTAACAAATCATATGTATTCATTTTGCGAACTGTGATTGCTTTGCATTTCAGCATGATAATCTTTGTTTGACTTCATACATTGCTATCTTATGCTGTATGCTGAACAAAAGATTTGATTTACTTTCTCTTTGCCTTGTTCTCCTTTTCAAGGGCCAAGGCCAGAGGGTGGTCTGATCTCACAGTCTCTTTGCCATTCTGGGTGATTTCTTAAAACAAAAAGACATTTCAGCATACAAAAATCCCATCCCATTTATCTTCCTATTTTAAAACAGTACTAACAGCAATGAAGTATTATAAACCTTTTTATTTTCTGAGCTGCTCCTACTGGCAGCCTTCTCCCAGTGAGCCCCTCCCAAAAGGGGCTAATTTAGGAACCTCTTTGCTCTGGTCAGTTTTCATTACCTCTTTCTCCCTGCCCTATCTCGCTTCCACTCAAACCTCTTTTCACGGACCTTCACAGTAGTTTCTCAGTTTTCCACCTACACACACACAGCTACAGGTGGCAGGTATCAGATGTGATTCCCACACACAAGCTCTAAGACCTTAGGTTCTGAATCCGCTTGATCAGAAACCTCTAATTTGCACTCGGGGCATGTGCCCTGACGCTTATTAGAACTAGCGTTTCTCACAAAGACCGCACTGCAATAATACCTGCACATCCAGCTTTTGCCCACAGGTGATTCCCGTGTTTCCTGGGGAGACAGGGCAGCCAGAGCTGTCCCTGTGCCCAGGGGACAGCCACTGTCACCTCATGCAGCATGCCAGCCTCTTGATGCACCAAAGGCTCCCCAAAATCGCCCACAAAGGCAGGCTCTTCTGTTTGTTACAGAGAATTTTAAATCCCTACAACAGACTATTCTCAGTCCAGACTTGCTATGGTATCAGATGAGTCCCATTAACTAATTAATCTCTTCTATCTAAACTCTGTTTTACAAAATTAAGCACTGTGTCTACTTACATTTGTTTTACTGCCTTGCAAAAAAGGCTGTACTTGTCACAGCCGAAACTCTGATATGCCCACAGACACAGAGACACATGTGCACCCCCCCCCCCTTTTATCTCAAATTCACTAGAGCCAAGGCTTGAATTGCTGTGAGGGGGAGAATTCTTGGAATTCCTTTAACTCGCTTTATTGTAGTTAAGCATAAATCACCGTACTATAGTTCTCCTGAGTAAAATGCTACTCTTGTTGCAACAAAATCTTAAAATCTCCACAAACACCACTATACAATCTGAAACAAATTATCACAATGCAGCGGAAGAAAATCACCACACAAAATCACTGGGAAAGGGCATATCTCTCAAAGTGCTCATTTTTCTCAACACAACACAGCATACCATAATTCAGCATTTACTCACATCAGTTTTTCCTGGACACAATCAAAATAACAGCACACAGTCTAGAGATCAAGTCCAAACATCGAAGGCAAAGGAACTCTCTGAGCTCATACTCATGGTTAAAATGTACCAAATCTACACAAATCACTACATTTTAGCACAATAAATATCATCACTGTCGTTCCTCCACTCGCTTCTCCGCGGGGCACTTCTCTCCCTGACCCTGCAGCCTGCTGCAGCTGGTGCCTCAGGCCTCACTCGGCTGCTTCAAACACGGGTAGTACTGACCCCCCCCCCCCGCCCAATGTAGGGCCCTGTAGATTTACTCTCTTTTATACGCCATACACTTATACACTTGCACGATTACAAACACAGTGCACTGATCACACAATACATTGACCATACAGCGACACAGTGTCTGGACATCACACACACACAAACAAAACACACACAGGCTCAGCAGTTCTGCTCTATCAGAACAATGAACCCCCAACACACATACACGGGTTCACCCGGCTCACCCCCAGAGCCACTAGCGGTTCCGCTCTATCAGAACGATGAACCCCGTCTCTAATACAGCTGCTCCATCAGCTATACCCAGACGTGTTTGGGTGGTTTACTCCCTTGCTCTCCTTTCCCTCCCCCGGAGGCCCCTCAGTACATACCGTATCTTCCTCTGCAGGCCAGCAGGTCGTTGTCTGTCTCCGCAGGTGGCAAGCGAGACAAGCGGAGCCCCACCAGGAAAAAATCCTAGGGCGCGCCTTGGAGGTCCGTCTATCCCCCCTGCCTCTGCGGGGACAGAGAACTCCTGGCTTGGCTTAGCAAAATGTTTTGTGGAGAAAAGAAGAAACCTCACAACTTTATAAAAGTTGTAAAGCTCAGTATGTTTATTTACGGTGCCAAACGCATGCAGAGAAAATTCTCCTCAAAAGGCATGCGTGCCCCTGAAGATCTCAGGTCTTTTATCCCCCTTCCAAATGCATATGCATACAGTTTCACGATAGGTTCATACATATTCATTCCACTTGACATTTATCGCCAGTTCTTTATCAAAGGAATTCCTAGGTCCCGGGCAAATTGACCTCGAGGTCTTTTCTGTTTTTCTTTCTCTGTCTCCTTGCTGTCTTGGCATGCGAGTTTTTCCTTCAGCTTTGGCCTCACAGACTTTTCGCCTCTCCTAGACACTTCACCTAATTCAGAATGGATCTCTACTCTGTCTCAAGTCTCTGACGACTCCGCTGTGATCTGCATAAAAGCAGCATTCCTCTTTCAAGGTGGCACACAGGCCCCCTTGCTGCATGTACAAGAGGTCCAGTCTTTGCCTGTTTCGGAGGACAACCTCTGAGAGTGAGGAAAGGGATTTTTCTAGGGAAGAAATGGACTTCTTGGTCCTCTGCAAGTCCTCGTCAACTGTCATCTGCAGTTGTGCCAGTCCTTGATGTTGTGTTGCAAGGCCCGAGATGCCTGTGGCAGCGCTGGTAGCTCCCAAACCGAGGAGCATTGCGATGGTGATGCCTGTTATCACTTCTCGTTTGTAGAGCCGATTGGGTTCCTCAAACAAGCAGTACACCTCTTCTTCCTGGCGTCACAGGACTCTGGGGACAATTAAAACTTGGACACAAATTCAGTAGAATGATCAAATTTGTCAAGGAGTACACATGGGCTTACCCCGGACCGTTGACAGACCCACATTCCCGATGCAGCTATGATCACCCACTGGAACTTCCCTCTCTTAAGTCTGATGAATTCCCGGCAGACATTGCCCATCTGCTTTGCCAAGGTTGCATTGCCCAAATATTTGCCCTGGCCCGTAACCTGACTTAGGGTAATGCCTCTCCCGAGGGTGTCCCATCTGCATTGGCGTGGATTGTCTGACCTGAAATCTGGGGTTCCCTGTCGGCTGTAACAGTTTCTTTGATGGCCCCCTCACCTGAGAGATGGTGTAGAACCCACCTGAATGGCTGGTGAGGGTAATATTTTGTGTCTGCCTGTCCTCCGCCTACTAACCCTAGAAACAAGATCACACAGAGATACCGTTACTGCTTTGATTTTGATGGTGCGAGCTTCTCAGGTGATGTCGGGTTGCTTGGTGGTCTCTCTTTCTTTCCTGGTAGTGGGGCATATGGGTTGCGGGGGCGTCCGATGATCCAGTCCTGCAAACAAAGTCTCACAATTCTCATGAGTTTCACTCTGAAGGTCTGGTTTAATAGATTTGAGCGGTCACCATTTAACGTCCCCATCCTTTTTAACGGCAGCATACCCCCGCCCCGTGAGCACTAGTCTCGAACCCTGTTCCCACTCCCCTAGTTCATTTTTGATCACAACCCATGGGCCTTCCTCTAGTGCTCGAGTGGTCTCTGGGCTGGACTGTTTGTTTCATCCCCCCTAGGGAATTGATTTAACGCTAGCAGCGCAGTTGCCAGTATGCGCGCCTGGTCACTCGGGGGAATGGCATTGGTGAAGCCTTCTGCCTTTGCTAATACTTCCAGCTTAGCTTTCAGAGTCTGGTTTGCTCTTTTGACGATGGCTTGTCCGGTGCTGTTGTATGGGATGCCATGCACCAAGGCAATGTTTTTTTTCGAGGCGAATGCTTGGACCACCTTTGAAATGAAGTTTGAGCCGTTATCTGTTTTGATTTGTTTTGGCACTCCAAGCCATGCCATGGCTGTTAGCCAATGTTGGATGGTCGCTTTGGAATCGGTCTTGAGATGCTGTGTGGCCACGATCATGCCGCTGTACGTATCTACGGTAACTGCGAGGCACACTCGGAGTCTCAACAGCTGACATTGTGTAAAGTCTGTCTGCCATATTTCTGAGGCTTTGAGGCCTCTGGGGTTGACACCACTTGACCACAGTGGCGACTTCTGGCAGTGGGGGCACGTAGTGACAACGTGCTTTGTGTCCGCGGTAGAAATCCCGCACTCTTTCCCAAGCGCTTTAGCTCCGATGTGAAGGGATTCATGCAACTGACGAGCTTCTTTCAGTGTACATACGCCCTTTGCGGCAGCGGCAGCCTTGTCGTTGCCTATTTGGTAGAATCCTTTGATCGGGTCATGGCTGTTGACGTGGATGACTGATATGGTGCCTTTCCGTGAATAGAGTGCTTCCTCCAGCATCGTTGCCACTGTAGACACTGACACACCTGGTCCGGACATGGCTAGGCAGAGCTTGGCCACAAATATGGAGTCAGTCAATGTTAAGGTGTTCTTCTGGGAACAGTCCGCACGCTAGCACTACAGCTGCTGCTTCAAGCTGTTGGACTGAAAGCGTGGGGTCGGTTGCCTTGACACATTGCCACTGTTCTCCTGACTGCCATACTGCCGCTGTGGTGGAGGTCTGCGATGATGCGTCCGTGAAGATGGTTGGTCCTGGCTGCGGTCGGTCGATTACTTTTGGTGGGAGGTCGATATCGATGACCGTGAGCAGCCGAGTCCAAGGGGGTTTTTCTGAGTAGCGAATCTCTCCTCCAAAGCCTGCAAGGGCCATGGCTAGATATTCAGATGTTGTTGTTGATTGCGCAGAGAGCTGTTTGCAGAAAGGCAAGTATATCTTGGAAGGTTCGATGCCCAGATGTCTTAGGGCAAGTTTCCTGCCTTTCATAATGAGGCTGCTGAGGCACTCGACTCCCAGGGAAAAGGCACGCGACGGTTTCCCCAAGACCACCCATAGTATCGGTTGGGCTTTGTTGGGGGGTCCTTGGGCTAAGGCTTCCACTCCCCCCTTTTCTGTAAAGTGGACATACAGATCGACTGGAGCACTTGAATCCCATCTGGTGAGCATGCTCTCTGACATCTGACGTTCGATGAAGTTGAGCGAGCTTATCGCTCCCGGTGTCAGGGTTTTCTGCTCCCATGGGTTCTTCCCTTTCAAGAGGTCATTTAGAGAGTCCATGACCTCGGGAGGTCATGACGATGTTGCGGAGTCACTGTAATCAGGACGATGTTGCGGAGTCACTGTAAGGACCCTACCAGCTGCTGCATGTCGTGGAGCGTCTTGATGTCCCGGCGGATTTTCATTTGGGGAGGAGTTATGTAGGAGCTTGTGATTCCCACTCCTAGGAAGGTCACACACGGTCCCTTTTTTATTTTCACACTCGCTCCCTTGAAGCCATTTGTCTTTAAGGTCTCGGAGGTGGTTGATACCAGCTGGTCTACTTGTCTTGTTGATGGCGCAGTGATCAGGATGTCATCCATGTACTACACGATGGTCACAGTCAGATTGCTCTGCCGGACTGGTGCTAGCGTTCGGTCCACTGTGATCTGGCAGATGGTGGGGGAGTTGACCATCCCTTGTGGAAGCATCCTCCATTGGAAATGTAGGTTGGGCCGCTGGCTATTTGGGAAGATGATGGAAAAGGCGAACCGCTCTTTGTCATCTTCGTGCAGGGGAATAGAAAAGAAGCAGTCTTTGATGTCGAGCACTGCACAGGGTTGTCTTCTCAGTATCATCGAGTTCATGGGCAGCGAAGTTTGCACGGGGCCCGTAGGCTGGATTCTTTTGTTCACTTCCCGCAAGTTGTGCAGAAGGCGAAAGCCTTCACCAAACTGCTTAGGTATTACGAAAATCGGGGTATTCCATGGGCTGGTGGATGGTTCTATATGATTCTTGTGTAATTCACGGCTAACTAGCTGAAGGAGAGCAGTCGTTCGAGGCGTTGACAAGGGCCACTGCTCGATCCACACCGGATCGACTGATTTCCAAATCAGCTTGATGGGCAATGGCAGGTATGCGACAGTGGCCCTTAGAATAAATTTGTCACCCTAACGTCCAGCAGGGCTAGGGCATCCCTCCCCAGCAAGGGTGGGCAATCCGACATAATGTACGTAGTGAGGGTGATAGTTCTTCCTGATCCTCTCTCGGTGCAGAGGGTTATTGCTACTGGTTGGGTGCTTTTGTGGGCTCAAGACAGCCCTCCGACTCCACCTACCATGGGGGCTTCTTCTAGCTTCCATGGTTGAGGCCAATGTATGTCTGGGATGGCGGTGGCATCTGATCCTGTGTCCACCCAAAAGGGAAGGCAGATGGCCGAGTCGTCAGAGCTGTTGTGGAGACGACACACTGCCCACATGATCAGTGGGTGCTTGCCCACCTTCGCGGCGAAGGCCACCCACGGGTCTTGTTCCCATGTTTTCATGGCCAAAGCCACCCAGGGGCCTCGCCCCCAGGGGACTGTTCTTGGTATTCCTGAGGTGCAGATGGGTTTGATTGAGTCATTGGCTGGGCGACGAAGTTGGTCATTCCCTGAGGGGGTGGTGGTGGGCATGAGAGCCCTGTGCCCCATTGGGGGTTGCTGTAGCTGGGCCGCTGCATGTTCTAGGTGGGAGGAGGCTGGGTACGGCCCGGCTGCCCCCTCCCTCTCCCATTTCCCTGAGGTCTGGATCTGCATTCCTTAGCTAAATGCCCCTTCCTTCCACATGCCCAGCATGGTCCCCTAAGTCTCCCCTGGCATGGTGGAGCAGCTGCTGGTGGGCGTCCTGGCTGGGCACAGTTTACTGCCAAGTGGCCTGCCTGGCCACACTTAAGGCATGCCATCACACTGGTTATTGCAGTGTGAACTGCTGCTTGGATGGGAGCTAGGTGTTCTTCCTTTGCAACGTGTCTGATCATGACAGCAACATTGGACCCAGGTGGCAGCGATCTTAAGATGTCCTTGATGGCTGAGTTGCATTGCTGGCGTAGGCAGTCTGCTAGCACAGGACCCTTCGCCTCTGAGGGTAATGCAGAGGAATCTAATGCTGCCTGAAGGCGGTCCACAAACTGAGTGAAGCTCTCACTCTCACTCTGCTTTATAGTGGACACCATGGTGAGGGTTTGGCTATTACTTTGGAAGCAACACGGATGGCTTCTCGGGCAGCACGGGTTGTTGTCATAACCTCATGGGCCCGCAAGCCCTCAGCATGCGCCTGGGGGGTGATCATAATGGGGTCTGTGCCCATTAGCCTCTGTATGCTGGAGCCGTGCAGTGGATGGTCAGCTCCTGTTACCAAAGCTAGCTGCTTTATACAGTTGTCCTCCCATTCCTGTTTAAAAACGATCATCCCTGCCCCATCGAAAATCATCCTGCAAGTCTGCTTAATATCAAAAGGTAGCATGTCGTCCCCTCCAAAAACACTGTCAATGAGTGTGGAAACCATGGCAGAATTAATCGCCCTGTCTGCAATCACTTTAATAATTGCCTGTACGTCTTTTGGGTTTACCGGGCAATAGGTCCTTTGGTTTCCGCCTGCTCCCCCCACCAGGACCGGAAACACCAGTGTCGCCGACAGAGCCCATTCTGCACACGCTATTTTTATTTTCTGCCAGTCTGTAAGCGGGTTTCGGTCTTTCTCTGATAACCCCTTCACCCACGCAGGAGCGCTGTGGCTAGTGACCTTATATGCCACTGCTCTCTTTCTGTTAAAACTAGAATCCGAGTCAGGACCCTCCAATCCTCTCTCGAGCTCGGAGCTCGAGTAAGAGTCCGAGCCGGAAGTCGACTGGCCAGACGTTTCCGGGCTGCTCTGCCATTTTCTCGGGCTCCAACCGCGCCCCTTCTTGTGGGGATCGGGCCGTTCCCTCCCCCTGGGGTCCCCCCGCCTCCTGCTGAGGGAGGTACTTGCCCTATAAGGACCTAATGTGAACTGAGCGCTCTGATTGGTCTTATGCTCCTCCACAGGGGCCACCCCTTCTCCCCGCTCACCCGCGCATGCGTTGTTAAGCAGGCTGACTGCATTTCCACCCTCCGCGTCCTCCTTTCCGCCCTGAACACGCGGTTCAGCGCCATTTTCAAACGCATAGGGTGGGGGGGCCTTTTTATCGATCTCTACGGGGTCCAACAATCCGGCCACTTCTCGCGCCTCCTTCATGACCCCCTTCCAAAACACCAGTGTGTATTCATCCCCCTCTGATGGTTAGTCGGTCTGATCGGGGGAATCCAGTGTTCACGTTTCCGCACCGCCGATCTGATCAAAATCCTTTGCGGTCTGCGTTGCCGTGCCCACCCCCAGCTGTGGCGTGGCTAATAAACAAGTTTGCATGGCTTTCCAGGTTTCTTGCTCTTGTCGAGCTTTTTGCAGAGCCTGGATAACTCTGCCCCATGATTTTAGGGCTTTCCCTGAGCCTGAGGACATGGTTTCCTTGGCCAGAGCCTTTATACAATTATCCCAAGCCTCCGGATGGAGGATGTCTATCGGGCTTTCTATGGCCCCAAGCTTAATCAATCTCGGTAATGCAAGACATAGGTCTTTAAGCTTACACTCGATACCCCATTGCGCATGCATCTGACTTACGACCTTCGCTATGGCTTCCATGGTTGTCACAGTTTGACACTGGCACAAGGCCAAATGCCCCCCAGAAAATACACTTTCTCTGGTGTCTGCTGTGAGATTTTGACCAGGAACAAACAAAGCAGGCTCTCACTTTAAAAAAAAAGAAAGTTTATTAACTAAACTACAAAAACAATTACTAGACTACACATAAAAGAAAAAGAAAACACAAGGAAAATGAAAACCTCACAAAAACACTCTCCTCCTCCTCCCCCCTAAATTCCCAATACAATACATCTTCCAAAATCACCAATTCTGGGTCCAGCACCACCCTTTAGAATGCTCAACTTTCAGTTCCTCAAGAGGAGAGGGAGTCCTTCCATGTGTCGTGGTGGCCTTTTCCATCCTTGTTCTGGTGCTCTCACCACCAAACAAGAATCAGGGCTGCTTCCAGGGTTGTCTTTTTAAGGATGCTTTGTCCAGTTCCAGAAAAGCACAGTCTTTCACCCTTGGGACATCTGTCCCCCCCATATTTTGTATACCCCCTGGGGTCGACGGGTACCCACACTGAATCTTCTTTGGCTCTGGGACATTTCTTCCCCTGGACTCAGTCTCTGTATCACACGGAAACATTGCTATGTCCATGGCTACACAAAAGAGTCCAGCATAAAATGCCACTCCCTCTTCTCCATTTTTCCAACATCTCTCACTCTCTCTCTCTGGTCCAGACCTTTATCACTCGTCTAGGAAGGGTTAATGTTCTGTGAAGTTTTCATTGTCCAAAAAGGGTTAAAAACTCCTCCAAGCGGCTGGACTCCTGGCTGCGCCCCCCCCGCCATCTCCTCAGCCCGGCTGCCTGCTGCCAGCACATGTTGACTAAATTTCAAGGTAATGGCCACAAACACAGGCTGCACTGTCTCTCTGTCTGTCTCCAAGGGGGGGTGGCTGCACTGTCTCTCTGTCTGTCTCCAAGGGGGGGTGGGGGGAACAGGCTGCCCATTGTTTCCTGGCATTTCTTTACTTCTTCCTTCCACCCTTGGGGGGGGGGGGCAGGCCTACCTCTCCTGGGCCGGGCCGCATGGCTTTTCCCCTCCCCCCGCCCAGCCAGCAACTGGGCCAGGGGAGAGACTCAACTCCTTCCCACCGGAAATCCAAAGAGAAACTGCCAGGGGGAGAGCCCTGCTTTTACCCTGTGTTCTCAGAGGTGGATCCAATGCCTAGTGGTTGGGCCAGATGGCAATAATCAAATCTGAGCACTCATTGGCCCTATCTACAGTATCCCAGAAATCCTGTTTCCGGGTCAAACCATGACAGTGGTCCACTCTGATCCGGGGGCGTCCCCCCTGCTGCACTAGGCCAGGTGTGCAGCCGCCGGTCCTCTGTCCAGGCGAAATCCCGTTACCCGAGCTCCTTCCCCGGGTGTTGGCACCAAATGTCGCCCTTACCGTGTGGCGACCTGTTTCGGAGTCCAGCACGGTGACCCAAAGCCCAGGGTCACTCAGACCACATGCTCCTGACACCAATGTGGTGGACAGCAAATGGCATTTATTAAGGGGTCTCAGGGGTTTATAATGGCTTGGGCAGTCAGCGTCATTTCCTTCTGCTCATGTCTGGCTGGGTGCGGCCAGGCATGGAGCAAGGGTCTGACTGCAGGGTGGGGGGTGTCCTATCTAACCACACAGCCCAAATTCTTCCGCACGCTTGTCCCTGACTCTCCACACATAAGAGGAAGGGGGAGGTGACAGAGAGGTGAAGGGGGGAGACAACAGTAGGTGGCAGGGGGGAGAAGAGGTGTCGGGGCAGTGACAAAGGGACAGAGAGGACAGCAGAGCCCTCCGGGGAGGGGACAAAGGGGATCCCAGGAGGGCACAGGGGCCACCGCAGGAGGCCGTAAGTGCCATCACGTGGTGGCGCCGCAATGTCACCTCCAATGATGACCCATTCATCTCCAATGATGATGACCCTGTCACTTCGCTGAGCCGAGGCCTGGCTGCCTACCAGAGCACCCCAGGGACCCGCAGGCACTGTGTGACAATGGCAGCCATGAAGTGGCACAGATCGGTGTATGCTCTTGAGGACAGGTAGGCCAAGCTGGCCAAGAAAGCCACCAAGCTCCACAGCACCTTCAGGGGTTTGGCTACCAAGGCAGCCAACAGGGTGGCCACCGGCCAGGCCAGGGAGCTGCAGGACAAGGCTGCCCTTGATGGGACAGCTCAGGAAAACATGGTGGAGCTGAGTCAGGCCCTGGGCAGGGAGGAGGGGGCCGAGGTGGTGGCCGGGTGAGGAGAGAGGCCAGGGTGGCAGCCAGCGAGGCAACAAGGGCCAACATGGTGAAACAGCGGGTGGAGGCGTCCCTGGGGCATGTGGAGCGCTTGGTGGCTGCATGTGACGAAGCCACGGCGTTCCCCCGGGAGCTTCAGTGGCGGCTCAGGGACACAGAGTCTGCCCTGGAGGGGACAAATGAGACATCCCCTGATGTCCCTGAGGCCTTGGTGGCCCAGGTTGCCATTGCAGAGCAGCTGTGGGCGGCCAACGCCTGCCTGGCCAGGGATCACCTGCTGAAGGCACTTGATGACATCTTCAAGTTCTATATCAATGGTGATCCCACAAGCCCCAGTGTCTGTGGGGCAGCTGAGCAGTGCCAAAGAGCCATCGAGGACATCCCAAGGCACCTTCGACCCCCAGAGCATTGCCAGAGCATCCCCAAGGTGTCCCCAGTGAGCGTGGAGCTCCAAAGGGTGCAACAGGGGGGTGGGGAGGGGGCAGTGGGGGATGGAGAGGACACAGGGGCTGGCGGGGGTGGCAGCGAGGACAAGACGCTGACAAAGGGGCAAAAGGGACCCGTCAGGGACAGGGGCCACCTCACGAGGCCAGTAGTACCACCAGGTCCCTGACATCTCCCCTGTCCCCTTCTCAGGTGTCCCTTCCACAGCTGCAGGTGTTGGTGGCCCTGGTGACCACCCTGGGCGAGGTGGTGGCCACCGTGAAGGGGCCACACTGGGGCAAGTTCCCAAACTCCCTGTATGAGGACCTGATGAACTTCACCCAGAGCCTCTGTGCGATACTGAACAAAGGTGATGTCAACTCCCTGGGCCACCATGGTGTCCCCTCCCTGGGCCAGGCCCTGGCCACCCTCTGGGCCACCCCCAGGACCACCCGGGCCAATGTGAAAGCCGCAGCCAGTGCCTAGCAGGAGCTGGTGGCCAAGCTCGTGGACAACTGGGACTGGCTGGCCAGGGAGGCCACCAAGCTCCGTGAGTATGGAGGTCACAGCCCAGCAGCTGATGGTGTCCCTGGACAAGGAGGAGGTGACCTTGGAAGTGGCCACTCACGGTGCCCAGGTGGTGGCAGCCACCATTGAGGCCATGGGAGAGGCTGTGGTGGCCACCAGGAGGGGACATTGGGCAGGGTTGGCCCTGGAGCCGCTGCAGCGCTTGGTGGCCGTGTGTCACAGGGCCACCTTGTTCAACTGGAACATGGAGTGGAAGCTCAGGGACATTGAGGCTATCCTGAAGGGGACAAACAAGGCGTCCCCTGATGTCCTTAAGGCCTTGATGGCCAAAGTGGCCAAGTTTGAGCAGCTGTGGGAGGCCAGCACCCGCCTTGCCAAGGATCACCTGCTGGAGGCACTTGATGTCATTGACAAAATCCTCTTGAGTCCCTGTGGGGACCATGGTGGCCCCAGTAGCACCGGCAGCTGTGCGGTGCCTGAGTGGTGCCAAAAAGCCATAGAGGATATCCCAAGGCTGCTGCAAGACAGTTTCACATAGGGGCAGTGACATCATTGGGGACATCGCTGCTGTCACCTCTGCCCTTCCCGTGATGTATTTGAGACAGATTTGGGGAATTTTCTGGGAATTTTCAATGATACTGTCCCAAATCCTGATGGGAATTCCTGCAGTGATGCTACTGGGGATCTCTGCAGCACGCTGGGACAGTCTGGGGACACTCAGGGACACTCTGGGGACACACAGGACCAGTCTGGGGACACTCAGGGACACTCAGAGACACTCAGGGAGTGGGACATGGCTGAATGAGTCTCCTCAAGAGCTTCCAACTTTCCACTGTGCCTACAGCTCAGCCGGGTCTTAAATGACAATTTAATAATTGTCTTTTGCACAATATTATTGATCACCTGCAATTTGATATGGTGTTTGATAGTGATATTGATTATTGGTGATTCCTTGTAGCTGCTGGTTGGTGCAATATAATCTATCAGTTCATGTGTGCAGTATACCACTATAAATTAATTAATTAAATAATATCCTCTATATAAATCAGACTAGGCTGATCAAACTCTGAGTCAGACACATCACTGACCCCATTGAGAGATGAGTGGTCAATAAATCCATCCCAACATTCCTTGAGGGGAGCACAGCCAGGGAGCTGCTTCAAGGTGCTGTCACTGAGATATTTCCCTTTGAAAACCCTGGGTGGGATGCAAATACACCCGAGCAGATGGCAAAATTAAAATGATATCAAAGCCTCGTGGAATGTGGGTTAAAACATGGGGTCTCTAAAGCTATAAATTGGTCAAAGCTTTACCAAGTGAGGCAAAATGATGATGAATGACACACTGAATTTTAAACAGGTGAGAAAAAATGCCATCAAATATACAGATCTAGATCCTGAGTCAGCTGAGGGTAAAGCATATCTGGTTTTGTTTTGTGTGGGTCAGGCTTCAAATTATGTAAGAAGAAAAGATAAAGGGAGTTCAAGACATAGATAAACTGCTGGAGGTATCCTGGAAGGTGTTTTGAGACAGGGGCCCAACTGAAAGAGTTAATCCCAAGATAGCAAGAAGGCAACTCAGGAAAAGTGACCCAAGAAAGCTTCTCCCAAGAAGGCTCAGAGTGCATCCTGTAAGAAATGGGAGCATTGGAAAAGGACTGTCCAGTGCTGAAAGAAAAATCATCAGTCCCTGTTGTAGCAGCAGTCCCCAGCGGTGAATAATGAGCATTGACTCCATGATTGCAGCAGGCTGATCAATCCCTTTGTTGTACCATCCTTTACTACTAAGAAAAACCCATGGCCCTTGCCAGACAGTCCCAACACACACATGGATCCAATTGGCCAATCAAGCCAAGCAACCATTGCCAGTGGCCTGTTGTTCTGGTTTGAAAGTAAAACCAGTGAGAGACTCCAAGTCAGAAATACCGTTTATTAGGAAAAGGAAAAAACCTCAAAATACATGAAATACCATAGAAAAAGATACATAAATATATAATGTACATAATAACATATACAAAAGATATATAGATGTATAGATATATATAAAATACAGAGTGAAACCTTACTATCAGATCTCACTTAAAATTAGGTCTCCTTGTGGTGCACAAGGGGTTTCCCCTTCCTTCTGCATTACCCACCAAGTGTAACCAGGTCCTTGAGCAAAAACCTTGTTGCCACACATTGGGGCCAAAAAAATGTTCTAGTTTGAAAGCAAAACTGGAGACTTAGAGTCAGAAATGCAATTTATTAGGAAAAGGGAAAAAAAAAACCCAAAAGACATGCAATAGTACAAAATAAAACCACTGACAGAGTCAGAATACAACCTGACACCCTGCTAGTTAGCGTGGTGGTAGCAGTCCAGATGAAATGGTCTTGTTGAAGTGGTGATCCCATAGAAAAAATCGGGTAGCGTTTGTCCTCTGGAAAGCAGTGGGTAAGGGCTGCCTGCTCTGTCCCAAAGCCCAGATGATATCCAGGTAGGGATGCTGAGCTCCTCCCCCCTGGGTGACTCATCTCCCAATGGGCTGATATGGTTCTGAGTCATGATTGGTCCTTGATTGCCCATCAAACAGAAATGGCTCCTGAGGGAGTTATCTCTGAGTCATGGGGCAAGGCATTGATGGGCCCATTAAGAGGAGATAAGGAAGAAACAATGCTCTGTGGCCCTGGTTTTGATGTTTACATTCTTGTAACAAACTTTCTCACCCACTTTATGTAAATACCTTATTGTTTTGCATTCTTTTATGGAGGAGGAGTGTTGCTGCCCCTACAGGGGTTATGGGTGTGGTGTCCCGGGTCAAGCACGGCTCTGTGGAAGCACCCCTGCCACAAGGACCAAGACACACGCTGACACCAATGTGGTGGACGGTGAAAAGGCGTTTATTAACTGCCAACAGGGGTAATTTACAACAGGGAGTATCGGCAGGGCAACGGCAAAGGGAGAGGGGTTAGGCGTAATATCCCAAGATGTCCTAGATAACGCGATATCTTAAGCCCACATTTCCCCCCCATCTTCAAGACCTATTAAAAACATAGGAAACTGTAAAGGTTAATACTGCCTAGTGGGACAGTAACAAACTTGTAACTGTAACAAAACAAACAACTGTAGCAAACTTGTAACAAACTTATGACTGAAGATATTTAACAAATGAAAAGTTAAACAATGTAATGCACACAAAAAACTAACTATCTCTAACTGTTTTTCTATGAAAAATCAACACAGACTTATTTAAAATACAGGGCGATCAGCCGTGGGGCTGACTGTACCATGACTTCGGGCATTCTTGCAGGACTTTTTCAGCTTATATGTTGACATCACAGCACCAAATTGTCCTCCCAGAATCTGCAATCTGTTTGACTTTAAAACCAGGGTGTTTTGGAGAGTCCATGTCCGGACTCATTTTCTCCCCAAAACACCCTTTGGGCCCCTAGGCGCAGGAAAAGTTCTGGGTTGACTGATATTCCATACAAGTAGAGTCAGAACTTGGCCAGAGTTACAACTCCACCTGACTGATACCACTTAGAGCCAGTGCTGAGCTCTTTTTCTCTTTCCCCCAGTTCTTCTTTGCGCTGGCCTCTCACTGGGTTTTTTCACAACCACGATGTAGTCGGCCATCAGGCTGCCTGATGACTCGGCACTGCCTTCTGGGAGTGGTGTATGCGGGCCATGGGGGTGTCTGAGGGTCCAGTCCTGCAAAAGAAGCTTTTCAGATTTCATTAGTTCTTGCCCTGAAGGTCTGGTTTTATTGATTTGAGTGGGCACCATTTAATATCGCTATCTTTCTTTACGGCTGCATACCCTTGCCTTGTGAATATCAGCCTCCAACCCGCTTCCCACTTTCCTAACTCATTTTTGATTATTACTTGCGGGTTTTCCTCTAACGCCCAGATGGCCCAGTGCCTCTGGGCAGGACTTTTGATTTCGTCTCCCCTTGGGAACTGAGTTAAAGCTTGTAGGGCGGTTGCTAGAATACATGCTTGATCTCTTGGTGGGATGGAATTGGTGACACCTTCTGCCTTTGCTAGCACCTCCAGTTTACTTTTTAGGGTTTGGATGGCCCATTTGACTATGGCCTGTCCAGTGCTTTTATAGGGGTTACCGTGGACTGACATCATCCCATTTTGATGCGAATGCTTGTATTGATTTTGAGGTGAAACTCTGACCATTATCTGTTTTAATTTGCCTCGGGATGCCTAGCCATGCCATGGCTGTTAACCAGTGATGGACCGTTGCTCTGGATTCAGCTCTTTGGTGTTGTGTGGCCACGATTATCCCACTATAAGTGTCTACTGTTACTGCGAACCACACTTGGGGTCTCAGCAGGTGGCATAACGTAAAATGTGTCTGCCATATATCAGTGGCCTTGGTGCCCCTAGGATTGACACCTCTGGACCATAGTTGTTACCTCTGACAGTAGGGGCATGAGGCGACGACGTGCCTTGCATCAGGCACGGAGATCCTGCATTTTCTTGCGACCGCTCTGGCTCCGACATGCAGGGATTCATGCAGCCAGCGGGCTTCTCTCAGGGTCCATAGCCCTCTCGCAGCGGCATCTGCTTTGTCGTTACCAACTTGAAAGAATCCCTTTACCGGACTGTGGCTGTTGACATGGATGATGGACACGGTATTACCACGCCTGAGTGGGCGCAGCTGGTGAGAGAGAGACGGTGAATCTTGTTTCTTGAATCAGAAGGCTTGATTTATTAATATATGATATAATTCATTATAGTTATACTAATAAGAATATAGAGAGAGGTTTGCAGAGCAGCTAGGCTAGCTAGGAAGAGATAGAAAAGAATCCACAACAAAGCTGTGGCCAAGGACTCAGTCCCCTGGCTTGCACTGGTGATTGGCCCTTAATTATAAACATAAAACATGAACCAATCACCAATCAAAATAGGTGCCCCTTGTGAAGGTCCGCCCAAAATGAACGGGTGACGAATGATTTTTGGGTGCAAAAATAACCAACACAAGTCACAGGGGTTTTGCAGTAACAAATCAACAAGGTGCAATTTATTGATTATAACCACAGCTAAATATGCGTTTGGTTAAGGGATCTGGGGAAGAGAAGGGTAAGACAAGGAAAAAGGGAGGAAAGGAGGTCAGGGAATGGGGTATAGCTACCAAAACGTGATGTCTTCGGGGTCCCACCGCCGAAACTCGCTGGTACACGTCTTGGGGAGATCTCAAAGGACAGTTGGGCCGAACCCCAATATATATACTGTTCTTGGTTGGGGGAAGGTAACTGAAATTAGGTTTCCATGGAGGGGAGAAGTCCATTGTTTTCATGGCCGAATGCTCACATGTACGTTAAGTTTTCCCCCTCCCTGAGTTGGGAGGGGGTACAGTCCCAGTCTCTGGAAGGAGGTTGCCAGAGGGGTGCCATGGGGGTGCCATGGGGGTGACAATAGGGTGCCAGAGGGGTTCTTGGTTCCTTGATGAGGGGATTCTCATCTCAGTTGGTCTGTCACAGTGGTTGAAGACAGGCAAGAGGGGTCTTCTCATGGTGCGGGGGGGGGAGCCACCCCAGAGCTCAGTCCAGCCAGCTCAGGAGTTTGGAAGAAAGTCCAGTTCAATTGTCCAGAAAAGGGCAGCATGCCCCCTTCGAGTACAGCATGGCGTGTTCTGCAAGCATCACTTGTGAACACACTAGATAAGCAGGAGACTTTCTTTCCCAACCGGCTCAGCAGTTTTAACTCTTCGGTAGTCTTGTCTCATGACAATTGTGAGGCAAAAAATGAAGGATTTTCGGATGGACTTCTACACGACCCCGTGACTCACGATTGTCTTGAGGAATCTTCATCAGCAGAGCTCTAGAGTGTCTTCGAAACTCGTTGCACGTCGGTAGCATAACTCCGGAAAAGTAGGGATGACAGGGGAGAGGGGATAAAAGGGGAAGAGAAGGAAAAGAAAGAGGGAAAAGGGGAACTAATAAACATAAACATAATTAATATTGATCATCATAACAATTTCACACATGGTTATTTGTTATAACGATTTCAAAAAATTATGATTATTTTTAACAATTTCAAAAAATATTCATCAATTAAAGCAATATCATTTGTTTAACAATTTCAAAATGATTAAAACAAATCACAAATAATCAAAATAACAAACAAATCATTATATAATCATCATCTTTTAAAATTATTTTCTAAAAATTAAAGTAACTTTCTGCAAATCATACTTGATATTTAAGAAGTTGTTCTAAGGCACATATGCTTGATTCATAACCGTTTCGTATCAAGTGTTTTGGGGACATCTATTGTATCGAGTACATCAGCTAAGCAGTGTGCATTGACTACAGTTGACAGTCTCTTAAGCTTTTTCATCATTCTCCAATTCAAAATGAATAGGCCTGCTGACAAGATAAAGCCAAGCGTAACTAGGATCAAAAGAACAACAATTGGATGGCACACACTGTTCAGAACACCTGTGGCAGTAGGTGACCACCCAAAAAGAGTATCCCACCACCTATGCTCAGCATCCTGCTTTACCCTCTCCATAACCCGGTGTATTTGTCTCACGTTGTGATGAACAGTTACCAGGGTCTTCTGTCCGCTCTCCTTGATTTTCTCGAGGATGTCAATCAGGTCTTGATGGAGCAATAGTTGTCCCATGAGGGTGAGGTTCATTCTGATAGGAGTGGACATCAGCTTCTGGATCAGCGTGTAGTTGGATTGCAGTAGGTGGTGAGAAGTAACTGGAACTTCATAAGAGAAATCGCATCCTACTATCTTTGTAAAGTTACAAGCACAAAAGTTTGAATGATTCTTTGCATCTACCACAACATCTTCTACAAAGACAGAATCACATGTCATTCTAAAGCATGCACAGCCATTGCCTATGTATATAAGAACTGTCTGGGTATCCTCATGTGGACGAATCTCGAAATGACAGATGTTCTGCTCTGTGTCCAAACAGATATCCTGAGCTACAATTGCATTGCTTTCACAGATAAACCCTTGCTGTTCTCAGACAATACAAGTTTCCAGGTTAACAGTTTGCCATTTGTCATCAACCTGACGGGCCCATCCCCTATGTTCAGTAGGATAGAGAACAGCTCCGTCATGGTTTAATCCTAATGCAATAACAGGGTAGACCAAATGCACAGAGGCATTGCGTATGGTTAGGACAAAAGCAGTGGCTGTGTTTGAAATGGGGTCATAGGTAAAGTTCACCAGGTTCCACCAGGATTGGAATTCTCTTTCAAATTCAGTGGCACTGTCCCAGATAATTTTCCAAATTTCTGTGGGGAAGGTGCCTTCCTCGCCCTCTCTTATGATTGCAGCAGAGACAGATTGCATCCACAATTGTGCCTGGATACAGCTGAGGGCTAAGGAAACATTGTTCTGTGTAGCACTAAGTGCATCAATTACCAATTTGTGATCATCCACATTCACTCTTTCCCAATTTGGTAATATGCTTGATAGCAGCCACTGGTGTGTTCACAAAAGCCAATAAGAATGACTGCAGTAGTTGCTGTAATTTGGTCAAATCTCTAATTGTGACAGCCAATTTATTCAAGTTCAATTAATTTACATGTTATGTATAATATCATCAACTGGTGTTACCATAAGGGGAAGGGAAAACATTATTTCTGTTGTCCATCACTAGTATTATCATGGTTTATCAGGTCTTCATGTCCCTCGGAGTTCTTCTGAAAAAGTAAACACAACAGACTCTGCCACGAAGAGGCAGAAAAGGTTAGAACAATGGAATTGTCAGAGAGGTTTTGAACAGCAGTGGTACTTCCCCTACAGCAGCAGGGGGTCCACCAAAAACAGGTTGTCCAGGGTAATGCCCTGGGTTCTTGAAATCATCTGCTCCCTGTAGTGAAGGAATTGTGCTTGGAGCTGTCTGGCAAAAAGCAGTGATTTTGGAACACTCATTTACCCCCCATCTATAGTAAGAGGTATGAGAAGTCCATTTAATCTTTTCACCTTCCGCCCTATCCTGCACACTTTTGACAGTAAAGTGAGAAACATTACCAGATTGAATTTCCTGTGGGTTTAGGAAAATCTCAAACCATCCTTGCATTGCTTTAACAATATTATCTCCTGTAGGTCTTTTAAAAGCATCAGCCTGGAGCAACCCAAATATAAACATAGCATAGGACTTGGTGTTAATACAGACAAGAAAGCAATTCTGTCCCTCACTTTGGAAAATACTCCAAACAGTTAACAGTTCCCCAACCTGGGCATTGTCTTGTTCCTCTCTGTTAGCAGAAGCAGAGGAGAGAGGAGGGGTTGCTTTAGTCACAGAGGCAGGTTTATTTTGGCTGCTGCCCAAGCTCCCAGTTTCTTGGATTGCCCAGTTCTCCTCCACCTTCCTGGGAGCCAAGCCAACCACAAACACCCCTTCCCAGGTAGCGTACCTTTTCTTTTCATGAATCAATTGCAGGCAGCCAGATTTGTGAATGTTTTCCAGGAGTTGGTTGGGGGTACCGACCAAAGGGTCTCTCCTTTCCAAGGGGTTGAGCCCCTCAGCCCAATGAGCTGTGTGCTGAGTTAGGCACCATGGGATGCGTCTGTCTGCTGTTGTTAGGAACACCCCATGTCCCCAGCACCCACCGGCTTCTTGTTTTGACAAAAGAATCTGATCTCCCCCAGTGAGAGACACTTGACAAATGTGTTCTGTTTCAGATTTTTGAGGGAGAAGCCTGTACTGCTTTGCAAGTTTTGTTAATTCAGTAGCAGTGTACGGGATTTCTTTAGTGGTTTTGTGCGAGTCAAGATCTTCATTATTGATATAGTTGCATTCTGTTTTAATTAGAGGTTTTATGTTGCTACAGCAGTGTTTCCCGCAATTTTTCATCAGGGTTAATTCTGTTTGAGAACAACTTTGACTAGTGTGAGGAGTTTCTTTCTCCTCTGTTTCTTTTGAGGAGTCAAAGTTCTGTGAATTTTTAACATGTTCCTCTCTCAGGGCAGTCCGTAACAAGTTATTTACATTTCTTTCTTCATCCAATTGTTTTTGCAAAACTTCAACTAGGTTTTGGAGGGAGTCTATGATAGCATTTTCCTCACTTTTTCGCTTAAAGCGAGTTTCTATGGCTGCTGTGAGACAGGCACCCAAGACTGAGCAGACGATGGTTTTATTTGTGCCCAGTTTAAATTTTGTTTCATGTTGCAAAGAAAATATTCTATCAATAACATTTTCTAAGTTAAACCAATTGCAGTTTGCCCATTCTTCTTCCCCCGGAGAAGGTGTAGCATTGTATTTAGCAAGCAGAGCATAAAATTCAGCTTTACCTTTTGCACTGAAGTTTTTAGTCATTTTGTGAGGGGACCAAAGCTACACCGGGGAGTTAACTTAAGTTACACAAATCACACAGCCTTTCCACTGTCCCCTTTCTTCCCTGGGTAGTTGAAGAGACAGAATCAGTCTGGGAGGCTCTGTGAGGTTGCTTCAAGTTTGTCTCTTCCTTCCCAGACAGTACAGATACGCACTCACATGAACACACACACACAAATGTTTTCTTTGTGAGGGGACCTGAACCTAGAACAGGGAAAAAGCCACTCAGCCTTCGCTGCGCCGCCCCTCGCTCCCTGTGTAGGTGAAGGGACAATATCTGTCTAAAAGGCACTGCTTAATTACTTCAAGTCTGCCCCTTCCCTTTTAGACAGTCCAGGTACACAAAATGCATCAGTAAAAAACAGTAACAGGTTCAAATTCAGCTCAAAACCAACAGTAACAGGTTCAAATTCAACTCAAAAAGAACAGTAACAGGTTCAGATTCAATTCAAATACAACAACAACAACAGTATCAATATCAGTATCAATATCAGTAACAGCATCAATATCAGGGTCAGGAGAAGTATCAGTGTCAGTGTCCGTGCCGGTAAAATCAGTAACAGAAGTGACAGTAACAATTTTCCCTGCTTTTGCACCAAAAAATCTTTTGTGTCAATTCCAGAGCCTGTGTGCTCAATCGAGCGTGAGATTTGGCTTTGGCGTGTGTAGTCTGTGAGAGGTTACAAACGACACAAAACCTGCAAAACCTCACTGGCTGCTGGAATCCTTGTCCGTGACGCCAATTATGTGAAGGTCCGCCCGAAATGAACGGGTGACGAATGATTTTTGGGTGCAAAAATAACCAACACAAGGCACAGGGGTTTTGCAGTAACAAATCAACAAGGTGCAATTTATTGATTATAACCACAGCTAAATATGCGTTTGGTTAAGGGATCCGGGGAAGAGAAGGGTAAGACAAGGAAAAAGGGAGGAAAGGAGGTCAGGGAATGGGGTATAGCTACCAAAACGTGATGTCTTCGGGGTCCCACCGCCGAAACTCGCTGGTACACGTCTTGGGGAGATCTCAAAGGACAGTCGGGCCGAACCCCAATATATATACTGTTCTTGGTTGGGGGAAGGTAACTGAAATTAGGTTTCCATGGAGGGGAGAAGTCCATTGTTTTCATGGCCGAATGCTCACATGTACGTTAAGTTTTCCCCCTCCCTGAGTTGGGAGGGGGTACAGTCCCAGTCTCTGGAAGGAGGTTGCCAGAGGGGTGCCATGGGGGTGCCATGGGGGTGACAATAGGGTGCCAGAGGGGTTCTTGGTTCCTTGATGAGGGGATTCTCATCTCAGTTGGTCTGTCACGGTGGTTGAAGACAGGCAAGAGGGGTCTTCTCATGGTGCGGGGGGGGGGGAGCCACCCCAGAGCTCAGTCCAGCCAGCTCAGGAGTTTGGAAGAAAGTCCAGTTCAATTGTCCAGAAAAGGGCAGCATGCCCCCTTCGAGTACAGCATGGCGTGTTCTGCAAGCATCACTGTGAACACACTAGATAAGCAGGAGACTTTCTTTCCCAACTGGCTCAGCAGTTTTAACTCTTCGGTAGTCTTTTCTCATGATAATTGTGAGGCAAAAAATGAAGGATTTTTGGATGGACTTCTACACCCCTGTTGCATTCCCCAGCAGCTGATAATAATTGTTTACCTTGTCTTCGGAGGCCTCTGGCCTCCCGAAGACACAGAAATCCGAAAGAAAGGATTTCTGTGGAGAAATGTCTGCGACATCTCACCTTTCTAAATTGTATAAAAATAAAAGAAAAATGCTGATGTGGAATGAACAGGAAATTCCTTCACCTATAAAATACAGAATACTAATAAATCACTAAAACAATCCTACAATATAAGAAAAATGCAAAATACAATGTAAAGAGAATTTAAGTCCATGCAGCTGATTTTCAGGAACAGTCCATCAGCTGAAGTTGTTTCTCTTGGAATATCTGAGAGTCCTTTTGGTCCTGAAACAGACTTCTGCAAAAGAGTTCCATCAATAGTTATCAAAAACCATTGACAGTCTTAATACAATTTTAAACAATTTAAAACAATTTGTACAATTTTGAAATGTCCTTTCTGGCCTTTCAGTGCTTCAGCGCTTCAGAGGTGCTGCCCGCTATTTTCAATCTTTTTTTTTTTTTTTTTTTTTTTTTTTTTTAATCGAAAAGCAAAAGAGCAGCAGCCGAGCAGTGCCTGAGAAGGAAAGGCCCTGGGGGCCCTGGCCCATGCTGGACCAGGAACCCCAAAACTGGCTCACAAAGGGGGACCAGGACCGGTAGGAGAAACCAGAGTCCCCAAAAACATCAGGAGGCCACGCAGTGGGGCCAGCCCAGGAATTTTTTGAGCCCAACGGCCCAGGCCAAACCCATGAGGAAGGCTCTGCATATCCACAGGCCTGAACCCTGCTGCCAGCACAATGGCAGCACGGGTAGTGAGACGCTTCCTTTCCCCAAAACCACTGAGGCATGCCAGCAGTGAGGAAATAGAAGCTGCCCTGAGAATCTTCATCTCGGGTCTGGGAATGTTTGTTTCCCACAGCAAACCAGCTTTCTCCTCCAGCTGTGCCATCTCCCTCTGCAATGGATCGGGTTTATTTTCCATCCGCCCCATGGCTTCATCATCCACACCCCCTTCGGGCTGGGGATCAGAGGCAGGGCTCTCGGCAGAACCCACCTGCCCCTTGCCACTAGGGCACAAGAGGGGCGGCAGAGATGGCAGCCTCCATGGGACAGCAACGGACCAAACACTCCCCAACCTGCCGAGAATGCTGATCTTGAAAGCCGGCAGCTGGACTGCCACAAGAGTCAGCTGGCGGGCAGCCCCCGCTCCACTGAAAGAGAGACCCCCCGCCGGGGCGGCTGCTGGGGCAGCCGGTCCGGGATGATCCGAGTTCGAACAAGCCACCGGTGCCATGGCAGTCTCTGACAACGGCAAAGCCGCTGGGACGTCCAGTGGAAGCAGCGGGGGGGGAGCCGGAACTGGGGAGGGAACCACGCTGAGCGTGGGATCCGCCGCAGGACGCTCTGAGAGTCCCGCGGGCTCAATGCCATTTTCTGCCGCTGACTCTGGGACTGTCTTCACTTGAAGCGGCGGGGATGCGCGGGAACCCGCCTCCACCGCATCCCCCGGCCCTGAAAGCTGCAGGCATGGCACGGGCAGCAGCGGAGCCGGGAGAAGCGGCGGAGCATCGCTGTTGCTTAGCAACAGGTCAATCGCCGAAAGTGCTGTCTCTTGTGCAGTCTCTGACACAGGCTCTGGCCGGGGCTGGGAGGCTGGTGAAACCGCGGGCGGGACCGCCTGGAGAGGCGGAGACGGGATCTCCTAGGGTGACGGCTCTGGCAGGGGCGTGGAGGAAACCTCAGAGACCGGTGCCGCCCCCATGTGTGAAGGAGGCGGAGTCTGAGAGGCCGGCGCTGGCTTGAGCGGCCGCTCCCATCCCCCCGGAGAGAGACAAGGGGCGGAAGGAGAAGGCTCCATCTGAGCATGCTCCGGAGCAAGAGTAAAAAAAACTTCTTCGCGCCGCAAAGTTTCAGCTCCCCCCGCCGCGAAGCGGGGGGGGGGGAAAGCCCAAAGTCATCACCCACCGGCTCTTCTGCCAAGGGCGGTGGAAACGGAGCTTGGCCATAACAGTTAGAGATCCACTGAAAACAAGCTGCTCTGCATTTCAGGACTGGGAAAAGCTTTATAAATGCTGGGTAGATAGAAGGCAACACGCGTCCCTTACTGTAGACGCACTGGATAATTGAGTCCATGCACTCCCAGACGAAAACATCTAAAGCGTACAGGACATCAGTAAAGAACCCAAAAACCTTTGCCCATCTAAAGAACCCATAGATATCTGTTTCTGACAAAAAACAACCATCTTCTCTGCACCAATATTTCCAGAGGGCAATAAGCTTTTCCTCTGAAGGGGAGAACTGAATCTCTTCTGGCAAGGCGTGTGTCTTCCATACGAACAGCCACAAGCTACGAAGGGCTGGTTCATCAGGGATAGAAAAGCCCACAGTACCTTTTGAAAGAGTCCAGCTTGCTCTGGCCAGCTCCACAGGTCTGCTGCTCTTTTCCATCATCTTTCCTGATGGTTTTCCAGAAGAAGGTTCTCTTGTGGTCAGCCTTGGCTGTGAACTCTGTCCAAATCTTCAGTTCTTCAGCTCCTGGCTTGAATCCACTTTCTGTGGTCACTTCAAAGCAACCATCAAATGCCACACATACAGGATTTTACCCAGTGCAGCAATTTTGCTCCTCTGGTCTTATTAAATTAATTTCTGCTCTCACACGTCGGGTCACCAGATATTACCACGCCTGAGTGGGCACAGCTGGTGAGAGAGAGACGGTGAATCTTGTTTCTTGAATCAGAAGGCTTGATTTGTTAATATATGATATAATTCATTATAGTTATACTAATAAGAATATAGAGAGAGGTTTGCAGAGCAGCTAGGCTAGCTAGGAAGAGATAGAAAAGAATCCACAACAAAGCTGTGGCCAAGGACTCAGTCCCCTGGCTTGCACTGGTGATTGGCCCTTAATTATAACCATAAAACATGAACCAATCACCAATCAAAATAGGTGCCCCTGTTGCATTCCCCAGCAGCTGATAATAATTGTTTACCTTGTCTTTGGAGGCCTCTGGCCTCCCGAAGACACAGAAATCCGAAAGAAAGGATTTCTGTGGAGAAATGTCTGCGACAGACACGGTGCCCTTTCACGATAAAGCGCTTATTGCAGCATTACTGCCACTGCGGACAGTGCCACACCGGGTACGGCCATGGCTAGAAAGAGTCGGACCACGAATAATGAGTCAGTTACAATATTGAGGTGTTTGTCCGGGAACAGTCCACGTGCCAGTGCCACGGCGGCTGGCTTGAGCTGTTGTACTGACAGTGCAAGATCTGTTGTTTTAATGCAACGCCACCGCTCTCACATCTGCCACACTACCACTGCAGTGGAAGTTAATGAAGATGTGTCGGTGAAAACTGTGGGTCCCTCGCGTGGCCAGTCAATTACCTTGGGTGGTAGGTCGATGTCGATGACCGCCAGCATCTGCGTCCATGGGGGTTTTGCCGCGTACCGAATCTCTTCCCCAAATCCAGCGAGGGCCATGGCCAAGTGTTCTGATATCATTGGCGACCATGCAGGAGACAGTTTGCGGAAGGGTAGGTATACTCTGGTGGTTTCAGCAGCCAGATGTCTCAGAGCGAGCTTCCTGCCTTTCATGATGAGGTTGCCAAGGCATCCAACTCCTGGGGAGAAGGCACGTGATGGTTTTCCCAGGACCACCCATTGTATTGGTTGGGCTTTATCTGGGGGTCCCTGGGCTAGTGCCACTACTCCCCCTCTCCTTGTGAGATGGACATACAGTTCAACCAGCACGTTCGAGTCCCCACCTGGCGAGCGTGGTTGCTGACATCTGACGCTTGATGAAGTCAAGTGAGCTCACTGCCTCTGGTGTCAGTACTTTGCTCTCCCATGGGTTCTTCACTTTTAAGAGGTCGTTCAAGGCATCCATGATCTCAGGAGGGATCAGAAAGATGTTGCGAAGCCACTGTAATGATCCCACTAGCTGCTGCATGTCATGCGGTGTTTTGATGTTCCAGTGAATTTTTATTTGGGAAGGGGTTACGCAAAGGTTCGAAATTCCCACTCCTAAAAAAGTCACGCATGGTCCCCTTTTTATCATTGAGCTGGCAATTTCAAACGCATTTACTTTTAGTACCTCTGAGACTGCAGATATTCGCCGGTCTACCTGGCTTGTCGATGGCGCAGTGATCAAGATGTCATCCATTTATTGAATGATAGTTGCGGCGGGATCACTCTGCCAGACTGGCACTAGCGCTCGGTCCATGATTATCTGGCAAATGGCTGGGTAGTTGACCATTCCCTGAGGCAATACCCACCACTGGAAGCGCAAGTTTGGTCGCTAGCTGTTTGGGGAGGTAACCGACTATGCAAACCGCTCTTTTTCCCCATCATGTAAAGGGATGGAGAAGAAGCAATCCTTAATATCCAGCACCACGCAAGGTTGCCCTTTTGGCACCATCGAATTCATGGGTAGTGATGTCTGCACAGGTCCCATCAGCTGGATTTTCTTGTTTATCTCTCGCAGGTCGTGCAGGAGGCAAAAAACGTCTCCAGATCGTTTGGGTATGACAAAAATTGGAGTATTCCACGGGCTTGTGGAGGGCTCAATGTGGTTCTTGTGTAGCTCCCGGGTAATCAGTTCCAGGAGGGCAGTCATTTGAGGCTTCAGAAGGGGCCACTGGTCAACCCACACTGGGTCTAGTGATTTCCATGTTAGTTTGATGGGCAGTTGTGGGTGCGTAGAGGTGGCCCTCAGAATAAATTTGTCATTTGGACATCTAACAGGGTTAGGGTATCCCTTCCGAGCAAAGGTGGGCATCCAGACGACACATATGGGGATAGGGTGATGGTTCTGCCCGGTCCCCTTTCAGTGCAGAGTGTTAGAGCCACGAGCTGTCTGCTTTTTTGGTCACAGGACAGCCCTCCAACCCCACCTACCATGGGGGCCCCTTCCAACATCCACTGTGAAGGCCAGTGTATGTCAGGGATCACAGTGACATCTGACCCTGTATCAACCCAGAAAGGGATACAAATAGCAGAGCCATCAGAGTTGTTATGGAGAAGGCAGCCAGCCCACACTATCAGTAGGTGCCTCCCCAACTTCGCAGCGAATGCCACCCATGGATCTTGCTCCCACGCCTTCATGGCCAGGGCCACCCAGGGGCCTCATCCCCAGGGAGTCATTCTCGGCATTCCTGGGATGTGGATGGGCTTGTCTGGGCCATTGGCTGGGTTGTGAAGTTGACCGTGGGATTGGGCAGCAGGTGCGGGAATTCTGTGCCCCATTGACAGCTGGCACAACCGTACTGCTTCATGTTCTGAGTGGGAGGGGCCTGTGCACGGCCTGGGCACCCCCTCCCCCTCCCGTTTCCTTCATCCTTTCTTTTGCACTCCCTAGCGAAATTCTCCCTCCTACCACATGCCCGGCATGGCCCTCTGGCTCCCGTCTGGCGTGGGGGAACGGCTGTCAGTGGGTATCCCGACCGAGGGCAGTTTGCTGCGATGTGGCCCTCCTGGCCACACCTAAAACAAGCCATCACATTGGTTATAGCAGCGTGGACAGCTGCTTGAATCGGGACTAGGTGTTCCTCTTTGACAACATGTCTTATCATATCTGCTGAAGTAGCGCCAGGCGGCAGCAACCGCAAAATGTCCTTTGTGGCGGTGTTACGCTGCTGGCGCAGGCACTCGGCCAGCACAGGGCCTTTTGCTTCTGACGGCGAAGTAGAAGATTCAATTGCTGCCTGTATGTGGTCCACAAACTGCGTGAAACCTCGCTTTAGTTCTGCTTTATAGTGGACCATGGCGGTGGCCTGACAATGACTTTAGATGCAGAGCGAATAGGCTCTCTGGCAGCTCGGGTTGTTGCTACTAACTCGGGGGCCTGAAGGCCCTCTGCCTACGCCTGGGGGGTGATCATAGTTGGGTCCATGCCCATTAAATGCTGCAGGCTAGAGCTGTGCAGCGGATGGTCTGTTCCAGACACTGCCTTGCGCAGTTGTCCCCCCACTCTTGTTTAAAAACAATCATCCCTGCTCCATCAAAAATCAACCTACATGTCTGCTTGATGTCAAAAGGGGGCATGTTGTCCCACCCAAAAACACTGTCAATAAGAGTGGAGACCATCATCCAAATTAATTCCTCTGTCTGCAATTGCCTTCACAATTCCCTAGACATCCTTGGGGTCCACAGGTGTATAAGTTCTTTGATTCCCGTCTGGCCCCCCCACCCGGACGGGAAACGCTAGCTTGGCTGGAGGGGCCCACTCGGCACACGCTCTTTTTATTTTCCTCCCAAAATGATCTTTTTTCTCTTGTTGGGGGCATTCCCGCGGCTGCAAATCACCACCCTCTGTGGACTCACAATCACCCACATCCTGCCTGGGCCCCCTCCCGCAAGCAGTCCTGGGCGGCCCCCCACTCTCCCCACTCCTGCCCAAGAGCCCGCGTAACCCTGCCCCATAATTCAAAAGTGACCTTGATAAGGGACTCCATTCGCTCCCTCACTGGTCCCTCGGTGCGAGCCCTCCTCTTTCGCTAGCCTGGTGTGAGCCTTTCTCCTGTGCCAATCATGACGCGACCGTTCCTCTTCTTTCGGCTGCGCTGTGAGCCCTCCTCCTTCGCCGATTTTCCGACGCAAGACTTCCTCTTCCACCACCCCGACATGAGCCTTCCTCCTTCGTTGCTCCTCTGGCACAAGACTTCCTCTTCCACCAACCCTAGCGTGAGCCTTCCTCTTTCACCGATCTTCTAATGGGAGACTTTCCCACTTTCGTTGGTCTTCTGGGAGTGTCCTCCCTGTCAGAGACAGTCCCGCTGCTCCGGTTGCTGTTCCCTCGCCCAGGAGATTCCCGCTTACAGGTTCGATCCCGGGTTCTCGGCACCACTTGTTGCTACCACTACAGGGGCTATGGGTGTGGTGTCCAGGGTCGACCATGGCTCGGTGGCAGCACCCCTGCTGCCTGTCCTGGTGTTTTGCATATGAAGCAAATGACATGTTGGAGTTGTTCTGGTGACACCTGTTGCCTCCTCCCTCCTGGAGATACAGCTGCCATGGTCTCTGGGTCTGTCGGCCTTGACCAAGCCTCCCGTGTAGCAAACAGCTCCGCCTTCCTAGCACAGGCTTCCATCATCTCTGCCAGTGTAGGTGGGGGCTTGAGAGGCAGTCCCAGGAGCACCCTGCTGCACACTTCACTGGCATTCCTCTGTGCCATCTCTTTCACTATCTCCATCTGTGTCCTGGGGTCCCGTACTTGTCTCTCAACCTGTGCACAGAGCCAGGTGACAAACTGCAAGAAACTTTCTGAGGGAGACTGTTTAATGTCGAGGAAACTACCACTAGCTTCAACAGTTGGTACCTCGTGAAAAGCCTTATCTGCAGCATCTGAAATCTTATCTAGAATGAATTTTGACAACACCCGAGCTTGGTCCTCAGGCTTAGCCCACTCCCCCTCGCTGCACAAATGTTCATAATTAATGTTATTATTTTCTACATCTTTGGCACCTTGAGGGGTTTGTTTAAGTTCTTCCACAAGATCTCAGAGAGATCTCTTCCAGGAGCTTTCCCAGAGATCGAACTCTGACGGGGTAAGCAGGCACCGGAATAGATCTATGATGTCAGAAGGAACCAGTTCAAGGGATGTTAATGTAGCCTCCATCATGTTTCTAAAAATTTCACTATTTCTCCCCAATTCCAATTGACTTACATAACTCCCGCTTTGAGTGACATAAGAAGGGCTGGTATGTTACAGGGCTTGCAAGGGTCTTTCAGGGTGAAGAGAGAGACGAGAATCTTGACCACATGTTCAGAAGGCTTGATTTATTATTTGATAATATATATTACATTAAGACTATACTAAAAGGAATAGAGAGAGAAGTTCTCAGAAATGCTAGCTAAGCTAAGAAGAGAAAAGGAATGAATAACAAAGTTCTGTGTCCAGGCAGAAAGCAAGAACAGCTCTGCTGTGAGTGGTCAGTAAATCCAAACATTCACCCAAGACAAATCACGGATGCACCTGTTGCATTCCACAGCAGCATGTAACTATTGTTTACATTTTGTTTCGGCGGCCACAGCTTCTCAGAAAGGGGAAAAATCCTAAGGAAAGGATTTTTATGGAAAGATGTTGGTGACACTGGTAAGTTCTAGGACCAGTCCTACCACCTGTGTACTGAGCAGGGGCTACCAAGGGGATGACTTCTTCCTCCCTGTTTTGGACCCCAGGATTCCTCCCTTCAGGCCCACCTCCATGGGACCCGGTGGGGGGACGACCCCCTGCCCCAGCCCCCGTGCCTCGGGAAGCAGGCGAGGAAACAGCTTTCACCCCACCCCCATGGAGAGTGGGAGGGGATACACCCCTTGCCTCTGCCCCTCCCACCCCGGTGGCTTGGTGAGTGGGAGGAGAGACATCCCTTCCCCCTGCCCCACCCCTGTGAGAACCAGGCAGGGCCCCACTCCGCAGCCCTCGGCCCCACTGTCTTGAGAGCCAGGTAAGGCAGCGGGGGCTACAGGCAAGGGGGCGGGGCAACCATGGGAACCAGGGGTGGGGTTACAGGATGATGTAATGGGGAGTGGGGACTCAAAGGGAGGGGGAGGACCATCCAAGGGAAGGAAGGGGTTGTGAGACCAGAAGGGGTTGGGGGAGGGGACAGGTGGGTAAAAGGGATTGTGAGGAGAAGAAGGGCAGGTGGGGGGCTGAAAGACGTGGCTGCCGCCATTTTGGGCTCCGGCCATGCGGTCAGCAGTATCACAACTGCCAGGGCCGGGGTACTGGGAGAGAGGCGGAAGGCCAGGATAGCAACGGCAGTGCCCGGTACCCTGGAATTGCCAGGAAGCCTCGCTCAGTTCAGGGGCAGAGGGTTCTTGGGGAGGGGTATCGGAAACCGCAGGAGGGTTGATTTGCTCTGGCTGCCCTTTCAAATCCCTCTTGAGGAATTCTTCCCAAGTTATCAGGAACACAGGGAAAAATGGGGACACTGTCCCATCTCCCTGTTCAGCCTTTGCTGTTAACAAGGCCCCAGTTTGGTCCCAGGCAGATTCAGAGTTAACATTTATGTTGCCGCCGCTCAGGACGTGGTGTCCCGGGTTGAGGGCGACACTGTGGCAGCACCCTGCCACAGGACCAAAGCACACGCTGACACCGATGTGCTGGGCGGTGAAATGGCCTTTATTAACAATTGAGCAGGGTAATTTATAACAGGGGGTAACAGCAGGACAACGGTGAAGGGAGAGGGGTTGGGCGTAATATCGCAAGATGCCCAAGATAATGCTATATCTTGACCCCAAATTTCCCCCCCCTTTCATGACCTGTTAAAAACATAGAAAATGGTAAGGTTAAAACTGCCTAGTGGGACAGTAGAAACTTGTAACTGTAACAAAACAAAAAACTGTAGCAAACTTGTAACAAACTTATGATTGTAGATATTTGACAAACGAAAGTTAAACAATGAAACGCAAACGAAAAGCTAACTATCTCTAACTGGTTTTCTAAAAAAGAAAACAACATGAATTTATTCACAATACAGGACTTCTTGCTGACTAAAACATGACAAAGAAGACAGAGGAAGGTGGAAGTCCAAAAGTTAATGTAATCCACGCATGGAAATACCAGCTATTCCATGGCCGTTGTGGGAGATGAGATGTTGGGCACCACCTGCGATATTCTGTGGATCTCTAGGCTTAATGTAATCCAGAGCCGGCTCGCTCAATACTAAAGTCCACACAGAATGGCATGAACGAGACAAAAGACGAGGAGCGCTCTTCCCCACGTGGGAGCAAGTATCCTGTTTGTTGGCTCGTGTCAGGATACACCTGGAGATGGAGACCACCCAGGCAGGAAAGGGGCCGAGCCTCACCTGTGGGAGGGTTTTGTGCCCCAGGTGATGGGGGCGGAGAAAGGGGACCGCAGCCAATGGGATAACACTGGGGGGGGGGGGGGGTGAGGGGAGGGACCACCCATGGAGCAGACCACCAGGGATACAGAGCCCAGGGGGGTGAGGGAGGAACCACGTGAGGGGGAATACACCATCCACGTGACCCAATAACATGTTTTTCCAACACCCAGTGCAACCAACTAAATAACTATCTAGTGCAATACAACAGAGGGGCTCTTGGTGACACAAGGAGCTGGTGGCAACTGAGTATCCACAAGTGTCCCCAGTGATACCCCATGACACATGACAGTGGTGACATCACTGTCCCCGCAGCAGCCTCGGGATGTCCTTGATGGCTTTTCGGCACCGCTTGGCCACTGCACGGCTGCCGGGGCCACCCGGGCCCCCAGGGCCACCTGGGCCAGCATAGGGACTCAAGAGGAGGTTTTGGATATCCCACAGCGTCGGCAGCAGGTGATGCGAGGCCAGGCGAGCGCTGGCATCCCACAGCCGCTCAAACTCAGCCACATCAGTCACCAAGGCCTCAAGGATATTGGGGGACATCTGCTCTGTCTTCAGGGTGTCCTCAATCTCCTTGAACTGGCATTGCATGTCCCAGATGAACTCGATGGCTTTGTCACACGCCTCCACCAAATGCTTCAGCGGCCCCACAGCCACCACTGCCCAATGTCCCCTCCAGGTGGCCGCCCTCGCCTGGCTGGTGGCCACCACGGCCTCATCCATGGCCTCGCTGGTAGTTTCCTCTTCCTCACTGGTGGCCGCTGCCAACTGAGCATTGTGCATGGCCCCTGCCGAGGCCCCCTCGACCCTGTCCAGGGTCACCGGCAGCCACCAGGGTGTGGACACCAGGTTGTCCCCAGGTCTCTCCCTGAAGGTCTTTAACCACAGGTCCTTGGCCCAGCAGGGGGTCACGTCCCAGCAGATGTTGCACATCTCATCTGCCTCCTCCTGCAGTCGGACCCATCTCGCCCTGAGCATGGCCAACACCTCCTGCCAGGCCTTGGCTGCGGTGCTCACATCAGCCCAGGAGGTCCCAGGTGTGGCCCCGAGGGCGGCCAGGGCCCGGCCCAGGGAGGGGACACCACGGTGGCCCAGGGAGGTGACATCCCCGTGGTCCAGGGTCTCACAGAGGCTCTGGGTGAATCTCCTCAGTGCGGCATGCAAGAACTTTGGGAACACACGCTGCCGCACGTCCCTGTGTGACCCGGTCACGGCAGCCACCACCGTGCCCAGGGTGGCCACCACGGTGACCGGCCGATCCAGCAGCTGGAGAGGGGGCACCTGGGTAGGGGACAGGGGAGGTATCAGGGACCTGGTGGCATTTATGGCTTCCTCCGGTGGCCCCTGTGGCCTCCCGGGGTCCCCTTTGCTCCTCCCTGGAGGGCTCTGCTGTCCCCTCTGCCCTTTTGCCACGCCCCCCCCCCGTCCCCTCTGCCATCCCCACCGTCCCCGCCCTCCATCCCCCACTGACGCCTTTCATCAGCCCCTGTCGTACCCCCCTTCCACCCCTCTGTCACCTCCCCCCTTCCTGCCACTCCCGCCTGTCCCCTTTGCTCCCCCCTGTCTCCTCCCGCCACATCCCGTGTCCCCCCCATCCCCCCCTGTTCCTTCTCCCCCATTGTCCGCACTACCGGCCGGGTCCCCTCCCCATCCCGTCCCTGCTGTGCCCCCCCGTGTCCCCTCCCCTTTCCTGTCGCACCTCTTGGAGCTCCATCGTCCCTGGGGACCCGGCCGGGACACCTCGGGGACGCTCGGGTGGCGAACGACTCCCGGGACAGGCACCGGTCCAGGCACAGAACGGAGCCCGCTGCCGACGCGAGAGGAAATGGCGGAGCCGCCTCACGAGGAGCGCCTAAAGCGGCGGGGCGGGGCCGTGGCTCGGGGGGAGGGGGCGGTGCGGGAATTTGTGGGCGCCGAGGGAGACCCGGGCCGCCCCCGGCAGCGCGGGATGGGCGACAGCGACCGCGGTCAGCACCGGGAGCGGGGGGGGGACGGTGAGGAGGTGGTGGGGGGATTAGAGGGGATTGGGGAGGGCTGAGGAGATGTGAGGGGATTTGGGGGGTCCTGAGGGGGTTTGGAGGGTCCGGAGGGTGAAACCGGGGTCGTGAGGGGATTTGGGGGATTCTGAGAGGGACTGGGGGGGTTCTGAGGGGATGTGAGGGGTTCTGAGGGGATTTGGGGGATTTTGAGATAGAACCGGGAGTAGTGAGGGGATTTGGGGGATTCTGAGAGGGACTGGGGAGGTCCTGAGGGGATGTGAGGGGTTCTGAGGGGATTTGGGGAATCGTGAGTGGGTTTGTGGGTCCAGAGGGAGAGCCGGGGGTCCTGAGGGGTTTTTGAGGGATCTGAGAGGGACTGATGTGTCATGAGGGAGAATTTGGACTCAAGAGGGGAAATTGGGGGTCCTGAGGGTATCTGGGGGATCCTGAGGGGGTTTTGGAGGCCCTGAGGTAGTTTGGGTAGTTGTGAGGAGGTTTAGGGATCCTGAGGGGATGTGAGGGGTCTTGAGGGCGGATTTGGGCAATTCTGAGGGGATTTGGAGGGGTTTTGGAGCATTCTGAGAAAGTTTGAGACATCCTGAGGGGTTGCTGGGGATCGTGAGGAGATTGGGGGGGAACTGAGGTCTTTGGGAATCCTGAGGGGTGTGAGGGGTCTTGAGGGAGGATTTGGGCAATTCTGAGGGGATTTGGAGGGGTTTTGGAGCATTCTGAGAAAGTTTGAGGGATCCTAATGGGGTGCTGGGGATCGTGAGGGGATTGGGGGGGAGCTGAGGTGTTTGGGAATCCTGTGGTGATCGGGGGGGGATTGTGGGGGCACATGAGGGGATTTAGGAATTGCTGAGGGCATGTGGAGGGTTATGAGGGGGTTTGGCAGGGCTCGTGAGGGGTTTTGGGGGGTCCTGAGGGAGAACTGAGGGTCCTGAGGGGATGTGAGGGGTCATGAGGGGATTTGAGGAATCCTGAGGGGATTTGGGGGGTTTTGGAGAGTTCTGAGGGGAAATCGGGCGTCCTGAGTGGGTATACGGGGGGGAAGGTCTGGTCCCAGTCCCGGTGCACAGGGGTGCCGGTGCCCGGTAGGTCCCAGTGCCCGGGCGGGTCCCGGGGTTTGAGGGGGATCCAGTCCCAGTCCTGGTGCTCGGTGATGGGGGGGTTCAATGTACGGGGGGTGTCCCGGTGCTCGTGCACGAGGGGGGGTCCCGGTGCTCTGGGATTCGGGAGGGTCTCGGGTGGTCTGGTGCCCGAGGCTGGCGAGGTTTGAGGGGGGGTCTGCTAATCTCGGTGATTCGGGGGGGGGGGTCTCTGGTTGTCCCAGTGAACGCAGGTGTTGTCCCGGTGCTTGGTGATATTCGGGAGGGGGTCTCCGGTGGTCCCGGTGCACGATGAGGGGGTCAATGCTCGAGAGGGGGGTCCCATTGCTTGGTGATTTGGGGTGGTCTCCGGTGGTCCTGATGCTCAAGGGGGATCGATGCTCAAGGGCGGGTGGGAAGGGGGATGTGGTTTTTGGGGGTGTCCCAGTGCACTATGAGGGGAGGGTGCAGGTGCTCGAGGGGTGTCAGGAGCACTGAAGGGGGTGCAGGTGCGGTTTTTGGGGGATCCCAGTGCCCCCCAAAGGTGGGATCAGTGCTCAGTGGCGGGGACTGCCCAGTGACGCCCCCAGACTCCCAAGTCCCAGCCGAGTCTGCTGCAAGGCACTGAGGGGGCTCACTCATTGAGGCCTCTGCCCCCAGCTTGTCAAGAATGCCCTCAGAATGTCCCCAAGTCTCTGCAGTGGTGGCACCATGACGCCTTCACGGTGACAGGGGCATTCCTGCAGCAGCCTCGGGATTTCCTCCACGGCGCTTTGGCACCACTCACCCACCGTGCAGCCAGGGCCATCGTGGCCAGGAAGGGGACACAAGGAGAAGGGGTGCGTGTCCCCAAGTGTCCACAGCAGGTGATGCGTGACCAGGTGGCCTCTGGCATCCCACAGCCGCTCGGTCTCGGCCACCACAGCCAGCAAGGCTACACAGAAATCAGGGGATGGCTCCTCTGTCCCCTTCATGGTGGCCTTGATGTCCCCAGCCTGCTGCCGCAACTCCTGGAGGAACGTAGTGGCTTCTTCAAATGTGGGCGCCAAGGCCCTGGGAATATCGGGAGATGGCTCCTCTATCCCCGCCAGGGCTAACTCGATGTCCCTGAGTTGGCGCTGCAGCTCCCAGGGGTACAGCATGACTCTGTCCCACGTGGCCACCAAGTGCTCCAGCAGCCCCAGGGCCACCTCTGCCTGCTGTCCCCTCATGGTGGCCTCCTCTGCCCAGGCATTGCACAGCCTGGTGGCCTCCTCAGCCAGCCGGGATCAGCTCTCCATGAAGGTGTCCACTGGCTCCTGCCAGGCCTTGACTGCAGCTCTCACATCGGCCTAGGTGGTCCCGGGGTGGCCTCAAGGCTGGCCAGGGCCTGGCTCAGGGAGGGGACACAGCAGTGCCTCAGGGTGAGGACATCAAAGTCATCCAGGGAGAACGTGTAGGGGTCCGGAGAGGTGACCCTGCGGTGCCACCAGAGGGTGACATCACTATGGGCCAGAAAGATGAAACTCTGGCCCACAGTGTCCTGGTTTGAAAGCAAAAGCAGAGACTTCAAGTCAGAAATACAATTTATTAGGGAAAGGGAAAAAACCCCAAAAGACATGAAACAGTACGAAATAAAACCACTGAGAGAGTCAGAATACAACCTGACACCCTGCTAGCTAGGGTGGTGGTAGCAGTCCAGATGAAATGGTCTTGTTGAAGTGGTGATCCCGTAGAAAATATCGGGTAGCGTTTGTCCTCTGGAAAGCAGTGGGTAAGGGCTGCCTGCTCTGTCCCAAAACCCAGATGATATCCAGGTAGGGATGCTGAGCTCCTCCCCCCTGGGTGAAGCATCTCCCAGTGGGCTGATATCATTCTGAGTCATGATTGGTCCTTGATTGCCCATCCAACAGAAATGGCTCCTGGAGGGAGTTATCTCTGAGTCATGGGGCAAGGCATTGATGGGCCCATTAACAGGAGATAAGGAAAAAACAATGCTCTGTGGCCCTGGTCTGGTATGTTTTTTTAAGCCTTTTGATGTTTACATTCTTGTAACAAGCTTTCTCACCCACTTTATGTAAATACCTTATTGTTTTTCATTCTTCTATGGAGGAGGAGTGCTGCCGCCTCTACAGGGGGTATGGGTGTGGTGTCCCGGGTCGAGCATGGCTCTGTGGAAGCACCCCTGCCACACAGACCAAGACACATGCTGACACCAATGTGGTGGATGGTGAAAAGGCATTTATTAACTGCCAACAGGGGTAATTTATAACAGGGGGCAATGGTAGGGCAACGGCAAAGGGAGGGGGGTTAGGCATAATATTGCGAGATGTCCTAGATAGTGTGATATCTTGAGCCCACATTTCCCCCCCCTCTTCATGACCTATTAAAAACGTAGAAAATGCTAAGGTTAAAACTGCCTAGTGGGACAGTAACAAACTTGTAACTGTAACAAAACAAACAACTGTAGCAAACTTGTAACAAACTTATGACTGTAGATATTTAACAAGTGAAAAGTTAAACAATGTAACACAAATCAAAAATTAACTATCTCTAACTGGTTTTCTAAGAAAAAACAACACGGACTTATTTAAAATACAGGGCCATCAGCTGTGGGGCTGACTGAACCATGACTTCGGGCATTCTTGCAGGACTTTCTCAGCTTATCTGTTGACATCACAGCACCAAATTGTCCTCCCAGATTCTGCGATCTGTTTGATTTTAAAATCAGGGTGTCGGTGAGTCCATGTCCAGACTCATGTTCTCCCAAAAACACCCTTGTCATGGTTTAGGCCTGGCAGAGCCAGGGCCCCCATGAAAATACACCTTCTCTGGTGTCTGCTGTGAGATTTTGACCAGGAATAAACAAAGCAGTCTCTCACTTGAAAAAAAGAAAATGTATTAACTAAACTACAAAAAGAATTACTAAACTACACATAAAAGGAAAAAAAAAGAAAACACAAGGAAAATGAAAACCTCACAAAAACACTCTCCTCCTCCTCCCCCCTAAATTCCCAATACAATACATCCTCCAAAACCACCAGTTCTGGGTCCAGCACCACCCTTTAGAATGCTCAACTTTCAGTTCCTCAAGAGGAGAGGGAGTCCTTCCATGTGTGGTGGTGGCCTTTTCCGTCCTTGTTCCAGTGCTCTCACCACCGAAGAAGAATCAGGGCTGCTTCCAGAGTTGTCTTTTTAAGGATGCTTTGTCCAGTTCCAGAAAAGCACAGTCTTCCACCTTTGGGACATCTGTCCCCCCCCATATTTTGTATACCCCCTGGGGCTGAGGGGTACCCACACTGAATCTTCTTTGGCTCTGGGACATTTCTCCCCCTGGACTCAGTCTCTGTATCTCACGGAAACATGGCTCTGCCCATGGCTACACAAAAGAGTCCAGCATAAAATGCCACTCCCTCTTCTCCATTCTTCCAACATCTCTCACTCTCTTTCCCTCTGGTCCAGACCTTCATCACTTGTCTAGGAAGGGTTAATGTTCTGTAAGGTTTTCATTGTCCAAGAAGGGTTAAAACTCCTCCGAGTGGCTGGACTCCTGGCTGCACCCCCGCCATCTCCTCAGCCGGGCTGCCTGCTGCCAGCACATATTTACTGAATTTCCAGATAACGGCCACAAACACAGGCTGCACTGTCTCTCTGTCTCTGTCTGTCTCCAAGGCGGGGGAACAGGCTGCACATTGCTTCCCGGCATTTCTTTACTTCTTCCTTCCACCCTTGGGGGGGTCCAGGCCTACCTCTCTCGGGCCAGGCTGCATAGCTTATCCCCTACCCCCGCCCTGCCAGCAACTGGGCCGGGGGAGAGACCCAACTCCTTCCCGCCGGAAATCCAAAGAGGGACTGCCAGGGGGAGAGCCCTGCTTTTCCCCTGTGTTCTCAGAGGTGGATCCAATGCCCAGTGGTTGGGCCAAATGGCAATATTCAAATCTGAGCACTCATTGGCCCCATCCACAGCATCCCAGAAATCCTGTTTCTGGGTCAAACCATGACAACCCTTTGGACCCCTTGGTGCCGGAAAAGTTCTGGGTTGACTGGTATTCCATCCAAGTAGAGTCAGAACTTGGCCAGAGTTCCAATTCCACCTGACGGATACCACTTAGGACAAGTGCTGAGTTCTTTTTCTCTTTCCCCCAGTTCTTGTTTACGCCAGCCTCTCACTGGGTTTTTTCACGACCCCAATATAGTCTGCCATCGGGCTGCCTGATGACTCGGCACTGCCTTCTGGGAGTGGTGTATGCGGGCCATGGGGGTATCTGAGGGTCCAGTCCTGCAAAAGAAGCTTTTCAGATTTCATTAGTTCTTGCCTTGAAGGTCTGGTTTTATTGATTTGAGTGGGCACCATGTAATTTCGCTATCCTATTTACGGCTGCGTACCCTCACCCCGTGAGTATCAGCCTCCAACCCGCTTCTCACTTTCCTAACTCATTTTGGATTATTACTTGCGGGCCTGCCTCTAACGCCCAGATGGCCCAGTGCCTCTGGGCAGGACTTTTGATTTCATCTCCCCTTGGGAACTGAGTTAAAGCTAGTAGGGTGGTTGCTAGAATATGTGCTTGATCTCTTGGTGGGATGGAATTGGTGGCACCTTCTGCCTTTGCTAGCACCTCCAGTTTATTTTTTAGGGTTTGGATGGCGTGTTCAACTATGGCCTGTCCAGTGCCGTTATAGGGGATACCGAGGACTAACCTTATATTGCATTTTGATGCGAATGCTTGTACTGATTTTGAGGTGAAGCTCGGACCATTATCTGTTTTAATTTGCCTCGGGATGCCTAACGATGCCATGGCTGTCAACTAGGGATGGAGCGTTGCCCTGGAATCAGCTCTTTGGTGTTGTGTGACCACGATTATTCCACTATAAGTGTCTAGTGGTACCAATGACCACACTCGGGGTCTCAGCTGATGGCATAACGTAAAATGTGTCTGCCATATATCAGCGGCCTTGGTGCCCCTAGGATTGACACCACTGGACCATAATCGTGACCTCTGACAGTAGGGGCATGAGGCGACAACATGGCTTGCATCAGTGACGGCGATCCCGCATTTTCTTGCGACCGCTCTGCCTCTGACATGCAGGGATTCATGCAGCCAGCGGGCTTCTCTCAGGGTCCACAGCCCACTCGCAACGGCGTCTGCTTTGTCTTTACCAAATTGAAAGAATCCTTTGACCGGACTGTGGCTGTTGACATGGATGATGGACACAGTGCCCTTTCATGAGTAAAGCGCTCCTTGCGGCATTGCTGCCACTGCGGACATTGCCACCCTGGCTCGGGTCATGGTTAGACAGAGTCGGGCCACAAATATAGAGTCTGTTACAATATTGAGGTGTTTGTCTGGGAACAGTCCACATGCCAGTACCACGGCGGCTGCCTCGAGTTGTTGGACTGACAGCTCAGGATCTGTTGTTTTAATGCAACGCCACCACTCTCCTGTCTGCCACACTACCGCGGCAGTGGAAGTTAATGAAGATGCGTCAGTGAAAACTGTGGGTCCCTCGCGTGGCCGGTCGATTACCTTGGGTGGTAGGTCGATATCAACGACCTCCAGCATCTGCGTCCATGGGGGTTTGCCGTGTACCGAATCTCTCCCCCAAATCCAGCAAGGGCCATGGCCAGGTATTCTGATATCATTGGCGACCGTGCAGGAAGCTGTTTGCGGAGGGGTAGGTACACTCTGGTGGTTTCAGCGGCCCGGTGTCTCAGAGTGAGCTTCCTGCCTTTCATGATGAGATTGCCAAGGCATTCAACTCCTGGGGAGAAGGCGCGCGATTGCTTTCCCAGCACAAGCCATTGTATTGGCCAGGCTTTATCAGGGGGTCCCTGGGCTAGCGCCACTACTCCCCCTCTCCTTGTGAGATGGACATACAGATCAACCGGCACGTTCAAGTCCCACCTGGCAAGCGTGATTGCTGACATCTGACGCTTGATGAAGTCAAGTGAGCTTACTGCATCTGGCGTCAGTGCTTTGCTCCCCCATGGGTTTTTCCTTTTTAAGAGGTCATTCAAGGCATCCAAGATCTCAGGAGGGATCAGAATGATGTTGCAAAGCCACTGTAACGATCCCACTAGCTGTTGCATGTCGTGAAGTGTTTTGATGTTCCAATGAATTTTTATTTGGGGAGGGGTTATGTAAAGGTTCGAAATTCCCACTCCTAAAAAAGTCACGCATGGAACCCTTTTTATCTTTGAGCTGGCAATTTCAAACCCATTTACTTTTAGGACCTCTGAGACCGCAGATACTATCCTGTCTACCTGGCTTGTTGATGGCGCAGTGATCAAGATGTCATCCATTTATTGAATGATAGTTGCGGCGGAATCACTCTGCCCAACAGGCGCTAGCACTCAGTCCATGGTGATCTGGCAAATGTCTGGGGAGTTGACCATTCCCTGAGGCAATACCCACCACTGGAAGCGCAAGTTTGGTCGCTGGCTGTTTGGGAGGGTAACCGAGAACGTGAACCGCTTTTTGTCCTCATCATGTAAAGGGATGGAGAAGAAACAATCCTTGATATCCAGCACTGCGCAAGGTTGCCCTTTTGGCACCATTGAATTCATTGGTAGTGACGTCTGCACAGGTCCCAATGGCTGGATTTTCTTGTTTACCTCTCGCAGGTCATGCAGGAGGCGAAAAAATTCTCCGGATCATTTGGGTATGACAAAAATTGGAGTATTCCACGGGCTTGTGGAGGGCTCAATGTGGTTCTTCTGTAGCTCCCGGGCAATCAGTTCCAGGAGGGCAGTCATTCGAGGCTTCAAAAGGGGTCACTGGTCAACCCACACTGGGTCTAGTGATTTCCATGTTAGTTTGATGGGCAGTTGTGGGTTTATAGCAGTGGCCCTCAGAATAAATTTGTCATTTGAACATCTAACAAGGTTAGGGTATCCCTTCCTAGCAAAGGTGGGCATCTGGACATCACATACAGGGGGGACAGGGTGATGGTTCTTCCCGGCCCCCTTTCAGTGCAGAGTGTTAGAACCACGAGCTGGGTGCTCTTTTGGGCACGGGACAGCCTTCCAACTCTGCCTACCATGGGGTCCTCTTCCAACATCCACTATGAAGGCCAGTGTATGTCAGGGATCACAGTGACATCTGACCCTGTATTGACCCAGAAAGGGATACAAATAGCAGAGCCATCATACCTGTTATGGAGGAGGCAGCCAGCGCACACTATCAGTGGGTGCCTCCCCACCTGCGCAGCGAATACCACCCATGGATCTTGCTCCCACACCTTCATGGCCAGGGCTACTCAGGGTCCTCGTCCCCAGGGAGCCATTCTTGGCATTCCTGGGGTGTGGATGGGCTTGTCTGTGCCGTTGGCTGGGTTGAGAAGTTAACTGTGGGAGGGTGCAGCGGGTGCAAGAGTTCCGCGCCCCACTGACAATTGGCAAAACCGCTTCACGTTCCGGGTGGGAGGGGGCTGTGTGCGGCCCTGGCGCCCCCTCCCCCTTCTGTTTCCCTGATTCTTGGTTTTGCACTGCCTAGTGAAATGCCCCCTCCTACCACATGCCCTGCATGGCCCTCTGGGTCCCGTCTGCCACAGGGGAATGGCTGTCAGTGGGTATCCCGATCGACAGCAGTTTGCTACAATGTGGCCCTCCTGGCCACACTTAAAAGAAGCCATAACATTGGTTATAGCAGCATGGACAGCTGCTTGAATTGGGGCTAGGTGTTCCTCTTTGACAACATGTCTTATCATATCTGCTAAAGTAACCCCGGGCGGTAGCAACTGCAAGATATCCTTTGTGGCGGTGTTACGCTGCTGGCGCAGACACTCCGCCAGCACAGGGCCCTTTGCTTCTGACGGCAAAGTAGAAGAATCAATTGCGGCCTGCAGGTGGTCCACAAACTGCGAGAAACCCTCACTTTCATTCTGTTTCATGGTGGACCATGGCGATGGCCTGATAATGACTTCAGACACAGAGCGAATAGCCTCTCTGGAAGCTCAGGTTGTTGCTACTAACTCGGGGGCCCGAAGGCGCTCAGCCTGTGCTAGGGGGTGATCATAGTCAGGTCCCTGCCCATTAAACGCTACAGGCTGGAGCCATGCAGCAGATGGTCTGCTCCAGACACTAAGGCTAGCTGCCTTGCACAGTTATCCTCCCACTCTTGTTTAAAAACAATCATTCCTGCGCCATCAAAAATTATCCTGCACGTCTGTTTGATGTGGAGAGATTTATTAATAATTGGTTAGCTGAGAAAGGCCACGCTGAAATAATGCCGCTGGTTAAGCTGAAGGAGAAAAGCCAGCAGTCAGCAAGCTAAAAGGAAAGGTCAGCAGTGACCTTGCTGCAACATGAGGGGAGGGAGTAGAGATATTCCTGAATATATCTTGAGAATATGTGAAAAGTATCAAAAGTAGAACTATAAGGAATGCAGAAGTAGGCGTAGGTGCTGATATGTAACTAACCATTCCTGAGCTCAACTTTTGCAATATGTATGAAGCTCATTATGAACTGTATTTACCCCGCCGTACTGATCAATAAAATTGGGCCTGTGATGATCAAATTGATGTCTGGGTCTCCTTCCGTCGACAAATGGTGGAGAATGCGGGCATAACCGAATCTCTGCCCTTTTTCTTGGAATAAAAGAAAAAGGGATTACGCCATGGTCGAGGAAGTTGGGTTTGGGTCCTTGCAGCCGGGACGGTGCCGGAATTTGAAGCACCCTTAAGGTTCACAACGGTGACTTAAGCCAATACGTGTCCGCCGGAGCCTGGAGAGCTGCAACAGCGCTGATTAATAGGTATGGATAGGCAAGCGGCATATGATTTATTTACCGCCTATTTAGAGCGGCGTGGGATAAAAGGGATAGATTTAAAAAAGGAGTTACCAGGGTTATTAGCCTATGGCCATGCTAAGGGTATTTTTTCTAATCCTCATACAGTTCATGAGCTAGCAGAGTGGAAGAAGTTTGGGGAAATATTGTGAGATACAGTGCTAGACGATGATAAGTCAGCAAAGAAATTAGGAAAGTTATGGCGGGTGGTGTATAACACGTTACTTCAGCAGGTCTCTGAGAGAAAGGCAGCAGAAAGGGCAACAGAAGCTCATAAGAGGAATATAGGGTATGGTCGTGAGGTTGATCCCCTGGCACCTTCTGTAACTAAGGTACTTATGCCTAAGAGTCCCCAGCAAAGTGGTGTGGAGGATTTTCCTATAGGCGCAGTGGAACCGTCTGCACCTTTCCTGTCAGAGGGGGAGGGCGAGTTGGATGGTGGGGGTAAGAGCAAACCAGCTTTGCCTCCGCCACCAGCTTCAGGCGGGTCGGATGGTGGGGGTGGGAGCAAGCCAGCTTTGCCTCCGCCGCCAGCCTTGCCTCCGCCGCTTCCCCTCAGCGAGCCGGCTCCGGTTACAGCTTCGGCGGGGGAGGGGGGCCTTTCCCCCGCCCGAGCCGGCTCCAGCGGGGGGGTCGATTCACCCCCGCAGGCCGGCTCCGCTCGAGCCGGCTCCGGTTTCACTGTCAGCTCCAGCGGGGGGGCTGCTTCCCCTGCTTCCCCTGCGCGAGCCAGCCTCTGCTCCACTGCCTTCCCCGTGCGAAAACTCGGTGTCTGCACCGAAGCGCCAGCAGCATAGCACCCTTAAAGAGCCAGATCCCATCCCAGGGGCACACCGTGATCCATGGGGGGAGATGGCTAAACAGAGGAGGGAAGCTTGGGCTGCTTTGGCAAAGGAAGTAATGCAAATGGGGGATGGTGAAGCGGTGGAAATAGCTTCTAGTCTTGCATGTCCGGTAACATACACACCACAGTATGATGCACAGGGGAACCTTACGCATAATATAGCAGAATATACTCCCTTAGATTGGAAGCTGTTAACTCAGCTACGTTCTACGGTTAGTCAGTTTGGAGTAAAAAGTGAACCTGTTAGGCAAATGTTAGATTATCTTTTTAATACTCAGGTTTTATGTCCTAATGATTTAAGAGGAATAGTTCGGTTGATATTCACTCAGCATCAGCAGTTATTGTTTAATGCACATGACCCATTACATGGAGTAACAGTAAAGGAGCTGATGGGCTTAGAGGCATTTTTACGTACAGAGGCACAGATGATATTGGGAGAAGATAAACTTAGAGAGTCTATGTGGTTAGTGAGTGCTGCAATAGACATGGTTAAAGAGCCAGGAGGGTTACCGGCTTATATGGGCATTAAACAAGGTAGAGAAGAATCATTTGGAAATTTTATTGATAGAACAGCTACTGCTATAGATCGGGCTGGTGTTGCAGGGTGCTATTGAAGTAGTGTGCCTTGCAAAATAGCAATCCAGCAACCCAAAGAGTGTTAGCTACTTTAGGGGCAAATTGGGCTATTGAGGAAGCATTAGAGCGAATGGCATTAATGCCAACAGCTTCGCAGGCATTTATAGCAGAAGCCTTAAAGGAATTAGGATTAGGGTTACAAAAGCAAGCAGAGTCCACTCAAAATCAGGTGTTAGCTGCTCTTGCTCCTCTCCCAAGAGGCTCACTGGCAGTCACGTAAGGAGGCTCGAGACCATTCATCAAGTGTTACTGATGCGGCAATGAGGGACAGACACAAGTTGCCGCCTGACATCGGAGACATCAGCTGCTGCCGTGACATCGCTGCTACCTCCTGTCTGCAACCCGCAACAACAGGGAGCCTCGGCTTGGACTTATCAGCAGCAGTAGACGTCACACTAATGACGAACCGGCCTGAGAGGATACCCACTGGAGTAAGGGGCCCTCTTATATTAAATGGACAAACATGTGGAGCATTATTGCTGGGACGTTCCTCTACAACTATGTTGGGATTATTTGTTTTGCCTGGTGTTATCGATGCGGACTTTACAGGGGAAATACAAATTATGGCTTACACCCTTTATCCTCTGATTAAAATTACAAAGGGACAATGCATTGCACAATTGGTACCACTGTCACAAATGACATCAGGAATACAATCATTTACTGGACAAACACGGGATGAAAAAGGTTTTGGCTTTACTGGTGTTACACTTTTAACTGTGGATTTACAAAATAGACCAAAGCAAAAGGTTGAAATTACTTATGGGCATCAAAGCATAACCCTTTATGGATTATTGGATACAGGAGCAGATACTAGCATCATTTCTCCAGAAGCATGGCCACAACATTGGCCTCTATTTCCTTCATCAAACATGCTCACAGGAGTGGGAGGATTTACATTGGCAAGCAGATCGCCGTCTTTGTCTGTGTGCATTGAGAATCAACAAATATCTGCTGTGTTTTCAATTGTTCAACTGCCTCCTACAGTTTCCTGCTTAATTGGAAGGGACATTTTAACGCAATTGGGAGTGGTGTTAACTAATCAGCACTCTTTGGGGTAATTGCCATTGCTTGGACTTTCCCCATTCCACTCACCTGGAAAACGGATACACCAGTGATGGTTAAGCAATGGCCACTAAAAGGGGACAGTCTTATGCATGCCCATGAACTGGTACAGGAACAATATACAAAAGGGACACCTACGTTTATCCACAAGCCCTTGCATATTCACTTGTTATTGCTGCAGAGAAAATTCAGACTACAAAGCCCTGGAAATATTTGGGATGGACTCTGACGGATCAAATAGTAATACCACAAAAATTGGAATTACAATTGGACATTAAAACTCTACATGATGCACAGAAGTTGCTGGGAGACTTACAGTGGCTGAAGCCTATTGTGGGAATACCAAATCATTTATTAGAAACCCTATGGCCTTTGTTAAGAGGCGTGGACCCTACTACTCCTGTACACCTGGCAAAGGAGCATCATCTTGCTTTGCAGCAAATTAGTAACTGTGTACAGCAAGGGTATGTGTCTCGTCGACAACTCGACTAGCCCATTGACCTTACTATCTGGAATAGCCCTTGCCACTTGCTTGGTGCTCTCTCTCAGTTGCAAAAGAAAACGGGGGAGATACGGGTGTTGGAATGGTTATCATCACCACTACAGCATAAGAAAACAGTATCTTCAAAAATTGAACAATTGGCTGCATTAATCAAAAAGGGGCGTCTCAGAATTCTTGAAGTGGATGGTAGAGAACCTGCTACTATTAGATTGCCTATGGAAAAGGAAACCTTGGACTGGTACTTGATTAATTCTAAGAATTTACAAGAAGCATTATTGATGTCACCTGCTAAAGTAGAGACTAGTAAATTGGTGCCTAGAGTTTTGCAATGGATGACAGAATGGAACTGGATCACTCGACCTTTGAGAGAAGAACGCCCCATAGAAGGAGCTATTACAGCTTTTACGGATGCAGGAAAGAAATCAAGGCGTGCTGCTGTTACCTGGCAAGAAAAGGGACAATGGAAGCATCAACTCCTCACAGCAGACCTTGCAGATAGCTTACAAACTTTGGAATTGTTAGCAGTAGTATGGGCGGTGTCCAACTTACAGGAACCTTTAAATGTGGTCACAGACTCTATGTATGTTGCAGGAGTAGTCAAACGAATAGAGGAAGCAGCAATTAAGGAAGTGAATAATAAACGATTGTATGAGTTACTGATACAGTTAAGGAAGGCTTTACGAGAAAGAAATGCAGCATATTCTGTGATTCATATTAGGAGCCATAAGTGGTCTGAAGGTTTAGGAGAAGGGAATGAACGTGCAGATAAATTGGTTACCCTACCCATTGATAATTCTTGTCCTATTGACAAGCACACATTGGCCAGAGAAGCACATAGTAGATATCATCAAAATGCAAGAGGTTTAGCAAAACACTTTGAGCTGAGTTTGTCAGAAGCCAAGGCCATTGTCAGAGCATGTCCAACATGTAGTTATCATAATGGTGGGATAGGTCTAGGCATCGGGGTTAATCCTCGAGGTTTAGAAATAAATGAGAAATGGCAAATGGATGTTACACACGTAGCCAGATTTGGTAAAGTCAAGCATGTGCACGTCACCATAGATACATATAGTCATTACATATGGGCTACAGCTCAAGCAGGAGAGAAAGCTACACATGTTATCAGACACCTGTTAAGTTGTTTCGCTGTTATGGGAGTTCCAAAGAGTATTAAAACCGATAATGGTCCAGCTTATGTAAGTGCTAGGGTTTGGAAATTTTTGAATCAGTGGTCTGTTAAGCACGTGACAGGTATTCCACACTCTCCTACTGGACAGGCAATAGTGGAAAGAGCAAACGGTACCCTTAAGCAGTATATTGAAAAACATCAAGATTTGGCAGATCCACAAGCATGTTTGTCTAAGGTTTTGTATGTGATTAACCATTTATGCATTTTTGGGGAAGATGATAACCCCCCTGCAATGAAACATCATCCAAGGTCAGGTCAGGAAAATACCAAGGAAACAGAGGTCTGGGTTAAGTATAAGAACCCAAGTACAGGACTATGGGAAAAACCTGCAAAAGTATTATATTGGGGTCGGGGGTATCTTTGTGTTTCCTCACCTACAGGGCCTTTGTGGGTGCCTGCTAAGTGGACTAAACCTGTTTTTGATGCAGCCTCTGGTGGATCGCCTCACGGAGGAGGACAGGGAGCGACTGGGGAAGAAACTGCTTCTAGTCCTACAACCACTACTGTTACAATTGAAGGGGTACTCGGAAGCGGTGGACAGAGCACTGACACGTCACTATCGGACAGCCCAGGAGCTGATTGGTTTTATTGACTCATTATCAACTTTTCGCTTAACAAATCCAGCGAAACTACATTGCCTTGACTGTCACAATCCACATTGTGCTGCCTGGATAGCTCTACGTTGTGGGGGTTGTGAAAGAACTTTTTGGATAGAACAATCATTGTTGTGGGATTTGTGGTGTCATACTTGTGAACACGAGCACATGTGGGGCAAAAGCTGGCAAGATGAATTAAGGAGACAAACAGGGCAAAACGCATATATAGCTTTAAATCTTTATGAGTCTCCTGAACAGAAAATTCTTGCTTATTATCGATGGGAAGTACAATGTATTGTAAATAGAATTAAGGTTCAAAGTAAATCACGTATAGTTTCTATAAGGTGTAGGAAATTAGTGCCTTTAACACAGCATTCAATTGTAGGACCCTTCCAAGGGGATCCTGATAGAGCATTAGATTGCTGCATTGACAAGTTGCAAAAATTGAGTTTGCAAGTGGCAGGACCAGTGAAATCAGGAGCAGCAAGATTGAAGACAGATAAGAAAAAGAAGGCAAAAAGGGAACGGTCTCATTGGAATAAGGGTATCAGTGATTGCTAATTAATTTTCTATGATTAGAACACTTTTACAGTTGTGGGACCCTCAGGAGGATATAGTTGTTGAGGAGGATAACGAACAAGAACTACGATTACGAAATAAGATACACCTTGTGTTAAAGAAAGACCTTGAGCTGTTAGCCTCATACAGTAAAAAGGCAGAAGAGGCTTTGCGATCACCACCATTGAATTGGTTGCTTTGGATTGAAGAACCACAATTTTATACTGGTCCTTACTTATATTCACTTCCTTGTTATGTTTGCAAAAGGGATAATGATAAATGCTATGCATGGGTAGCTTTGCATTGTGCAGATTGTAATCAGGTTTATTGGTATTCACAGAGGTCAGTAGATTATTTATGGTGTAACCCTTGTTCTGGAAGGTGGATTCGAAATTATTTCTGGGTTAGAGCTCTTGAACAAAGTACTGGCCTGCCAGGACGGACAGGATTACAGCTCTTTGAGAGTGCAGAACAAGTGATTATAGCATATCTTAGGTGGAAGTTGCAGGAAAACCTTAGAATATTTGAAATTACTAAAGCCTCACGCATCATAGCAGCTCGCTGTAAAGCTGATTTGCCTTCAAACTTACCTCATGCTATACCTGTGAGCAAGGATGCTGATTTAGAATTAGATCAGTATATTCAAAAATTAACTCAGCCTTACAATAGACAATCTAACAAACCAGGGAAAAGACAGCGAAGAAAGGAAAAACAACGCAAGCAGAAGGAAGAAAGGGAGAAGCAAAGCAAGCAGAAAGAAAAATGAGGTTTGTTCTTGTTATACTGCTCAATGCTGTAGCAAGTGAAGCAGTAGGAATAACACACTTTAGTCAACCAAGGGAAAATTTATGGGTGACACTTGCTAATCAAACTAACCAATCATCACTTTGTCTTAGTCTTGGAGGAGTCACTAACCCATTTCAAACATGCCTGGTAGGACTTCCTGTGTGGTCTCCTGGAGAATTTTGCAGTTGGATAAACAATCAAACCTTATGTATGTCTAACATGTCAAACATCACATTGCCAGTGCAACAAGGGTATACTGAAGGTCAGAGTGATGGCTATCGTCAATGCTTACTAATCCAATCACTTAACACCTCTTTGCATTCTCCTCCTGAGGAATTGGATCTTTTTGGAAGTACAAATGCCAGCGTATCTAACACTACAGCTGGTGGATGGTTTAGCTTCAGACTTTCGGGTGCTCAGAATTTAAACCAACCTAAAGAAACATGGGCCACCCTCGATTCATCCCTGAATGTGAGTGAATTCTCTCCACAGCATTACAGTCAATGTAACAGCACAAATATCACCGCACCAATGAAATTACCCACAGGAATATTTTTGATTTGTGGAGACAGGGCGTGGAATGGTATACCAGCCAAACCACAGGGTGGACCCTGTTTTTTGGGAAAATTGTCACTGTTTCACCCTAATGTGTCCTTGCTAATGCAGTTGAGTCAAAATTCAAACAGGAAAAAACGTAGCATACATGACTTAGACTGCAGCAAGATAGGAGATCCACGGTTTTGGGGCACATTCAAACAGGTGGTGGTTTCAACTATCATGCCAGGAGGATCTGCCAATAAAGCTATGAATTTAGCAAAACAATTAGGATGCTGGGCAAGGGATGAGCTGAACAAGACATCACAAATTCTAGACATGTTAACTGCAGATGTGCAAAGTGTTAACCATGCTGTTTTGCAGAATAGAGCTGCTGTAGATTTTTTGCTCTTAGCACAAGGGCATGGATGTGAAGAGTTTGAGGGAATGTGTTGCATGAATCTGTCTGATCATTCGGTGTCCATTCACACTAAGATAAAAGAATTGCAACAGGGACTTCACAAACTTACGGAAGAAGACGGTTTAGGAATTGACGAATGGCTTAAAGGCCTAGGACTTGGACCGTGGCTGAGGAACCTTGTGATCTATGCTATAGGCCTGCTGGGTGTAATCTTACTGTTTTTGCTTATTTTGCCTTGTATCTTTAACTGTATTCAAAACATGGTCAGCCGTACAATAGCAAAAACATGGCAAACTAATCTCCTTGCGCAAGAAGAAAACGGGGGAAATGTGGAGAGATTTATTAATAATTGGTTAGCTGAGAAAGGCCACGCTGAAATAATGCCGCTGGTTAAGCTGAAGGAGAAAAGCCAGCAGTCAGCAAGCTAAAAGGAAAGGTCAGCAGTGACCTTGCTGCAACATGAGGGGAGGGAGTAGAGATATTCCTGAATATATCTTGAGAATATGTGAAAAGTATCAAAAGTAGAACTATAAGGAATGCAGAAGTAGGCGTAGGTGCTGATATGTAACTAACCAATCCTGAGCTCAACTTTTGCAATATGTATGAAGCTCATTATGAACTGTATTTAACCCGCCGTACTGATCAATAAAATTGGGCCTGTGATGATCAAATTGATGTCTGGGTCTCCTTCCGTCGACATTTGATGTCAAAAGGGAGCATGTCGTCCCACCCAAAAACACTGTCTATAAGAGTGGAGACCATCGCTGAATTAATTCCTCTGTCTGCAATTGCCTTCTCAATTGCCTGGACATCCTTGTGGTTTACAGGTGTATAAGTTCTCTGATTCCCGCCTAGCCCCCCTGCCCGGACAGGAAACACCAGCTTGGCTGGAGGGGCCCACTCGGCACACGCTCTTTTTATTTTCCTCGACTCCGTGAGAGGGGTTTGTTCCTTGACCCAAAGAGGAGGACTGCAGTGGCTACCCTTATGGGTCCTCACTCCCGCTTCCTCTGTATCAGAATAGCCAGAATAAGAATTGGGATCAGCAGCGGACCGCTTAGAAAACCACTCATCCCAGTCCAAGTCCGAGTCAGTCCCAGAACTCGACTGACTGGTGACTTCCAGGTTCCCTGGCCTTCCTTCTGCCTTAGCCCCGGGCCGCTCTCTCCCTCTAAGCTCACCCCACCTCCTGCTGTAACGCGATCTCCGACACAAACTCCGAGCAATGTCAGCTTTCCCTCCGTGCTCCTTCCCTCTGTAGCACCTGCGGATGCCTGCATTAACTTACAGCCCTCCACTGTCTCCACCTATCGTGACTGCATTCTCCGCTTTCAGAAACTCACCGTTTTGTCAGCAAGCAGGGCGGAGGCCCCACCCAGGCTCCCTCGGAGCCCGAATCAATGGCGGCCCCGCTCCGCGGTCCTGCGTTAACGGCCATGCTCCCCGCTCCTAGCTTAATGGCCAGGCTCCACGCCCTTAGGCTAACGGCCCGGCATGGCACTTCTGAATCAACGGCTGCCACTCGGGCTTCCTCCAGCAGCCCGTCCCAAAATAATCTACTCGGGGGCGTTCCTGTGGCTGCAAATCACCACCCTCTGTGGAATCTAAATCACCCACATCCTGCCTGGGCCCCTCCCGCAAGCAGTCCTGGGCGGCCTGTGGAGAGTCAGGGATCTGCGTGCCAAAAAAATCAGGCTGTACAGTCAGTCAGGATATCTCCCCCTTCAGTCAGACCTTTGCTCCGTGCCTGGCTGTACCCAGCCGGACGTGAGCAGAAGGAAATGACACTGACTGCCCAAGCTATAAAAACCCTTGTGACCTCTCAATAAACGCCATTTGCTGTCCACCACGTTGCTGTCTGGAGCATATGGACCGAGTGACCCTGGGGTTAGGGCCACTGTACCGGACTAAGAACCAGGTCGCAACGTCTTGAAGGCAACATCTGGTGCCGAAAACCCGGGACACGATCACTGCCCGGGGTTCGGGGATTGCCTGGACGAGGAACCGGCGGCTGCACAGCTGGCCTAGTGTAGCGGGGGGAACGCCCCCGGACCAGCGAGGAGCATGGATGCTATTGAGAAGGTCGTAAGTCAGATTCACGCGCAGTGGGGTATCGAGTGTAAGCTTAAAGATTTACGTCTTGCAATCCCGAGACTGATTAAGCTTGGGGCTATAGAAAGCCCGGTAGAAATTCTCCATCCAGAGATATGGGATAACTACACAAAGGCTCTGGCCCAGGAAACCATGTCCTCAGGCTCAGGGAAAGCCCTCCAATTGTGGGGCAGCCTTATCCAGGCTCTGCAAAAAGCTCAGCAGAAGCAAGAAACCTGGAAAGTCACGCGAACTTGTTTATTAGCCACGCCGCTGCTGAGGATAGGGGCAGCGACGCAAACCACGGAGGATTTTGACCCGGTCGGGCGCGTGGAGGCACGAACGACGGAACCCTCTAAGAGACCGGACTCACCATCGGAGGGGGGGGAGCGTGCGTGGACGTTTTGGCAGGGGCTAGCAGAGGAGGCGCGGGAGGCCCCATAATTTTGGACCCCGAAGCGGTTGATAAAACCGCACCCTGGCCATATGCGTTTGAAAATGGCACCGGAGAAGGTGACCGGGGCTGGAAGGATGACATGGGGGGTGGAAATGAAGAAGGCTCGCTGAACAGCACAAGCGTGGGGGAGCGGGGAGGAGGGGCGGCTCCTGAGAAAACCAATCAGAGCGCTCAATTCAAATTAGGTCCTTATAGGGCAAGGACCTCCCCCAGCAGGAGGTTGGGAGAGCCCAAGGGGAGGGAACGGCCTGACCCCCGCAAGAAGGGGCGGGGTCGGAGCGCGAGAAAACGGCAGAGCAGCCCTGGAACGTCCGGCCAGTCGACTTCCAGCTCGGACTCTGACTCGAGCTGGGATGGGCTCGAAAGCTGCTCGGAGGATTCTGACACTGACTAGGACTTTAACAAAAAGGGAGCAGCGGCATACAAGGTCACTAGCTGCTGCGCTTCTGTGTGGGTTAAAGGGATATCAGAGAAAGATCGAACCCCGCTTACAGACTGGTGGAAAATAAAAATGGCTTGTGCAGAGTGGGTTCCATCTGACACACTGGTTTTCCCGGTGCGTGTGGGGGGTGCAGGCGGAAATCAAAGAACCTACTCCCCGGTAAACCCGAAAGACGTACAAGCAATTATTAAAGCGATTGCAGACAGGGCAATTAATTCTGCCATGGTTTCCACACTCGTTGACAGCGTTTTTGGAGGCAATGATATGCTTCTGTTTGATATCAAACAGACTTGCAGGATGATTTTCGAAGGGGCGGGGATGATCGTTTTTAAACAGGAATGGGAGGACAATTGTGTAAAGCACCTAGCCTTAATAACAGGGGCAGACCATCCCCTGCACGGCTCCAGCATACAGAGGCTAATGGGCACAGACCCCACTATGATCACCCCTCAGGCACAGGTTGAGGGCTTGCAGGCCCATGAGGTTATGACAACAACCCGTGCTGCCCGAGAAGCCATCCATGTTGCTTCCAAAGTAATAGCCAGACCATCGCCATGGTCCACTGTAAAGCAGAATGAGAGTGAGAGCTTCACTCAGTTTGTGGACCGCCTTCAGGCAGCATTAGATTCCTCTGCATTACCCTCAGAGGCAAAGGGTCCTGTGCTAGCAGAGTGCCTACGCCAGAAATGCAACTCAGCCACCAAGGACATTTTAAGATCACTGCCCCCTGGGTCCAATGTTGCTGCCATGATCAGACATGTTGCAAAGGAAGAACACCTAGCTCCCATCCAAGCAGCAGTTCACACTGCAATAACCAGTGTGATGGCGTGCTTTAAGTGTGGCCAGGCAGGCCACGTGGCAGTAAACTGCCCCCAGCCAGGACGCCCTTCTGGTGGGCAGCTAATGGTAGTTCTAGCCACAAAACACAGATGCTAAAACTTACCTCCCCATCCGATCTCTTAGCCAAACCAACCCTCTCTAATCCATTCTTAAGCATGTTAAATGCTACCTTCTTATCGTTAAACCAATCCAACCCGAACCTCACAGAGTCATGCTGGTTATGCTATGATGCACAACCCCCTTTTTACGAAGGTGTTGCCCTCGATCTCCCATTCATCTTCTCAAAGTCAGACAATCCACGCCAATGCAGATGGGACACCCCCTGGAGAGGCATTACCCTAAGTCAGGTTACGGGCCAGGGCAAATGCTTTGGCAATGCAACCTTGGCAAAGCAGATGGGCAATGTCTGCCGGGAATTTGTCAGACTTAAGGGAGGGAAGTTCCAATGGGTGATCCCAGCTGCATCGGAAATGTGGGTCTGTCAACGATCCGGAGTAAGCCCATGTGTACTCCTTGCCAAATGTGATCATTTTACTGACTTTTGTGTCCAAGTTCTAATTGTCCCCAGAGTCCTGTATCGCCAGGAAGAAGAGGTGTACCGCTTGTTCGAGGAACCCGACCGGCTCCACAAACGAGAAGTGATAACAGGCATCACCATCGCAAGGCTCCACGGTTTAGGAGCTACCGGCACTACCACAGGCATCTCAGCCCTTGCAACACAACATCAAGGACTGGCACAACTGCAGATGACAGTCGACGAGGACTTGCAGAGGATCAAGAAATCCATTTCTTCCCTAGAAAAATCCCTTTCCTCGCTCTCAGAGGTTGTCCTCCAAAACAGGCGAGGACTGGGCCTTTTGTTCATGCAGCAAGAAGGCCTGTGTGCCGCCTTGAAAGAGGAATACTGCTTTTATGCGGACCACACTGGAGTCGTCAGAGACTCCATGGCCGAACTGAGAAACCGACTAAACCTAAGAAAAATGGACAGAGAAAGCTCAACTCAACAGGGCTGGTTCGAGTCGTGGTTCAACCGGCCCCCATGGCTCACCACCCTGATTTCTACCCTAATAAGCCCAGTCATTATAATCTTACTAACCCTAATCTTCGGGCCTTGCATATTAAACAAACTGGTGCTATTTGTTAAAAAGCGTTTAGAGACGGTTAACATTATGTTTCTCGAGCACTGACAATTACTTTAGGGCGTGCCAGTTACTAACACACTTAAAATTTTATACTAATTTACTAACCCATGAAATTTTGTAACCTCTACATTTTATAATTTTATACGATTTTTACTAATCATGAGGGAGGGGGGAAAATGCGGAGAGTCAGGGATCTGTGTGCAGAAGAAATCGGGCTGTATGGTCAGTCAGGACATCCCCTCCCTGCAGTCAGACCTTTGCTCCGTACCTGGTCGCACCCAGCCAGACGTGAGCAGAAGGAAATGACTCTGACTGCCCAAGCTATAAATACCCTTGTGACCTCTCAATAAACGCCATTTTCTGTCCACCACGTTGGTGTCTGGAGCATATGGACTGAGCGACCCTGGGCTTTGGGCCACCGTGCCAGACTAAGAACCAGGTCGCCAGGCCTTGAACGCAACAGCGGCCCCCCACTCTTCCCTCTCCTGCCAAGGAGCCCACAAAACCCTGCCCTATAATGCAAAAATGACCTTGAAAAGGGACTCCATTCTCTCCCTCACTGGTCCCTCGGCACGACCCCTCCTCTTTCGCTAGTCTGGCGCGAGCCCTTCTCCTGCGCCAATCATGATGCGAGCCTTCCTCTTCTGTTGGCTGCGGTGTGAGTCCTTGTCCTTCGCTGATTCTCCAGCACGAGACTTCCTCCTCCACCGCCCCGGCGTGAGCCTTCCTCCTTCGTCGGTCCTTTGGGGCGAGACTTCATCCTCCGCCAGCTCCTAGTGCGAGACTTCCTCTTTCACCGATCTTCCAACGGGAGATTTTCCCCCTTTCGTTCGTCCTCCAGGAGCATCCTCCCTGTCGGAGACAGTCCTGCTGCTCCGGTTGCTTTTCCCTTGCCCAGGAGATTCCCACTTCTGGATTCGATCCCGGGTGGTCGGCACCGCTTGTTGCTGCTGCTACAGGTGCTAGGGGTGTGGTGTCCCAGGTCAAGCATGGCTCGGTGGCAGCACCCCTGGCACACGGACCAAGACACACGCTGACCCCAATGTGGGGGACGGTGAAATGGCCTTTATTAACTGCCAACAGGGGGAATTTATAACAGGGGGGTAACGGCAAAGGGAGAGGGGTTAGGCGTAATATCGCAAGATGTCCTAGATAACACGATATCTTGAGCCCACATTAGACCATCAGATTTTATCCTGTAAATGGTTATTTTGTGTTCCCGCACCCTGCTTCCCTTGCTCCCCATTTTCTCGTTTGAGGGAGGTTTCCGCCTTCAGGGAAGCCCGCTGCATTTATGTCGTGGCGCCGGGCGGGTGGGCGCTGGCAGCAGGGTTTTTGGTGTGAAGGGTGTCTTTAGTTGCTGGCTTTGGGGGCAGTCCTGGGCAAAGTCTCCTGGCTTTTTGCATATGAAGCAATTGACATGTTGGAGTTGTTCTGGTGACATCTGTTGCCTCCTCACTCCTGGAGATGGTGGCACACCTGCCACCGTCTCTGGGTCTGTCGGCCTTGACCACACCCTCTCGTGCAGCCTTCCTAGCACAGGCTTCCATCATCTCTGCCAGTGTAGGTGTGGGCTTGAGAGGCAGTCCCAGGGGTACCCTGCTGCACACTTCATTGGCATTCCTCTGTGCCCTCTCTTTCACTATCTCCATCTGTGTCCTGGGGTCCCGTACTTGTCTCTCAACCTGTGCACAGAGCCAGGTGACAAACTGCAAGAAACTTTCTGAAGGAGACTGTTTAATGTCGAGGAAACTACCACTAGCTTCAGCAGTGGGTAGCTGGTGAAAAGTCTTATCTGCAGCATTTGAAATCTTATCTAGAATGAATTTTGACAACATCCGAGCTTGGTCCTCAGGCTTAGCACACTGCCCCTTGCAACAAAAACGTTCATAAGTAATGGTATTATTTTCTAAATCTTTGGAACCTTGAGGAGTTTGTTTAAATTCTTCTACAAGATCTCTGAGAGATCTCTTCCAGGAGCTTTCCCAGAGATCGAACTCCACCTGGGTAAGCAGGCACCAGAGTAGATCTACGATGTCAGCAGGAACAAATTCAAGGGATGTTAACATAGCCTTCATCATACTTCAAAAATTTTCACTATTTCTCCCAAATTCCAATTGACTTTTAGATAACTCCCACTTTGAGTGATATGAGAAGGGCTGGTAAGTACTAGGCCCAGCACTACCACCCCTGTACTGAGCAGGGGCTACCAAGTGGATGACAGATTCCTCCCTGTTTTATCCCTTCAGCCCCACCCCCGTGGGACCTGGCAGAGGGACCACCCCCTGCCCCAGCTCCAGTGCCTCGGGAAGCAGGGGGGGAAAGAGCCATCACCCCACCCCCATGGAGAGTGGGAGGGGATACACCCCTTGCCTCTACCCCTCCCACCCTGGTGGTTTGGTAAGTGGGAGGAGGGACATCCCTGTCCCCTGCCCCACGCCTGTGGGAACCAGGCAGGGCCCCACTCCCCAGCCCTCAGCCCCAGCCCCCAAGCCCCCGGCCCCACTCTCTTGGGACCCAGGAAAGGGGGCGTGGGATACAGGCAAGGGGGCGGGGCAACTGTGGGAACCAGGGGTGGGGTTGCAGGATGATGTAATGGGGGTGGGGACTCAAAGGGAGGGGGAGGAGCATCCAAGGGAAGGAAGGGGTTGTGAGACCAGAAGGGGTTGGAGGAGGGGACAGGTGGGTGAAAGTGGTTGTGAGGAGAAGAAGGGCAGGTGGGGGGCTGAAACAGGTGGCTGCCGCCATTTTGGGCTCCGGCCATGCGGTCAGCAGTATCACAACTGCCAGGGCCGGGGTACTGGGAGAGAGGCGGAAGGCCAGGATAGCAACGGCAGTGCCCGGTACCCTGGAATTGCCAGGAAGCCTCGCTCAGTTCAGGGGCAGAGGGTTCTTGGGGAGGGGTATCGGAAACCGCAGGAGGGGTGATTTGCTCTGGCTGCCCTTTCAAATCCCTCTTTAGGAATTCTTCCTGAATTATCAGGAACACAGGGAAAAATTGGAACACTGTCCCATCTCCCTGTTCAGCCTTTGCTGTTAACAAGGCTCCAATTAGGTCCCAGGCAGAGGCAGAGTTAACAATTTTGTTGCTGCCGCTCGGGGCGTGGTGTCCCGGGTTGAGGGCGACTCTGTGGCAGCACCCTGCCACAGGACCAAAGCACACGCTGACACCAATGTGCTGGGCGGTGAAATGGCCTTTATTAACAATTGAACAGGGTAATTTATAACAGGGGGTAATGGCAGGGACACGGTGAAGGGAGAGGGGTTGGGCGTAATATCGCAAGATGCCCAAGATAACACGATATCTTAACCCCACATTTCCCCCCCCTTTCATGACCTGTTAAAAACATAGAAAATGCTAAGGTTAAACCTGCCTAGTGAGACTGTAGAAACTTGTAAGTGTAACAAAACAAACAACTGTAGCAAACTTGTAACAAACTAATGACTGTAGACATTTAACAAATGAAAAGTTTAACAACGAATTGCAAACGAAAAGCTAACTATCTCTAACTGGTTTTCTAAAAAAGAAAACAACATGAACTTATTCACAATACAGGGTTTCTTACTGACTAAAACGCGACAAAGAAGTCAGAGGAAGGTGGAAGCCCTAAAGCGAATGTAATCCACACATGGAAATACCAGCTACTTCATGGCCGTTGTGGGAGATTACACGTTGGGCACCACCTGCGATATTCCGTGGCTCTCTAGGCTTAATGTAATCCAGAGCCGGCTCGCTCAATACTAAAGTCCACACGGAATGGAATGAACGAGACAAAAGACGAGGAGCGCTCTTCCCCATGTGGGAGCAAGTATCCTGTTTGTTGGCTCGAGTCAGGATACACCTGGAGTTGGAGACCGCCCAGGCAGGAAAGAGGCCGAGCCTCACCTGTGGTAGGGTTTTATGCCCCAGGTGATGGGGGCAGAGAAAGGGGACCGCAGCCAATGGGATAACACTGGGGAGGGGCGAGGGGAGGGACCACCCGTGGGGCACACCACCAGGGATACAGAGACCAGGGGGGTGAGGGAGGAACCCTGTGATGGGGAATATACCATCCACATGACCCAAAACCATTTTTCTCCAACACCCAGTGCAACCAACTAAAAAACTATCTAGCGCAATACAACAGAGGGGCTCTTGGTGACACAAGGAGCTGGTGGCAACTGAGTATCCACAAGTGTCCCCAGTGATACCCCATGACACATGACAGTGGTGACATCACTGTCCCCGCAGCAGCCTCGGGATGTCCTTGATGGCTTTTCGGCACCGCTTGGCCACTGCGCGGCTGCCGGGGCCACCCGGGCCCCCAGGGCCACCTGGGCCAGCATAGGGACTCAAGAGGAGGTTGTGGATATCCCACAGCGTCGGCAGCAGGTGATGCGAGGCCAGGCGAGCGCTGGCATCCCACAGCCGCTCATACTCAGCCACGTCGGCCACCAAGGACTCAAGGATATTGGGGGACATGTGCTCTGTCTTCAGGGTGTCCTCAATCTCCTTGAACTGGCATTGCATGTCCCAGATGAACTCGACAGCTTTGTCACACGCCTCCACCAAACGCTTCAGCGGCCCCACAGCCACCACTGCCCAATGTCCCCTCCAGGTGGCCGTTCTCGCCCAGCTGGTGGCCACCACGGCCTCATCCATGGCCTCGCTGGTAGCTTCCTCCTCCTCAGTGATCGCTGCTGCCACCTGAGCATCGTGCATGGCCCCTGCCGAGGCCCCCTCGACCCTGTCCAGGGTTACCGGCAGCCACCAGGGTGTGGCCACCAGGTTGTCCCCAGGTGTCTCCCTGAAGGTCTTTAACCACAGGTCCTTGGCCCAGGAGGGGTTTGCATCCCAGCAGATGTTGCACAGCTCATGGGCCTCCTCCTGCAGCCAGTCCCATCTCTCCTCCAGCACGGCCAACACCTCCTGCCAGGCCTTGGCTGCGGTGCTCACATCAGCCCAGGAGGTACCAGGGGTGGCCACGAGGGCGGCCAGGGCCCGGCCCAGGGACGGGACACCACGGTGGCCCAGGGAGGTGACATCCCCGTGGTCCAGGGTCTCACGGAGGCTCTGGGTGAATCTCCTCAGGGCGGCATGCAGGAACTTTGGGGACACGCGCTGCCGCACGTCCCTGTGTGACCCGGTCACAGCAGCCACCACCGTGCCCAGGGTGGCCACCACGGTGACCGGCCGACGCAGCAGCTGGAGAGGGGGCACCTGGGTAGGGGACAGGGGAGGTATCAGGGACCTGGTGGCATTTATGGCTTCCTCCGGTGGCCCCTGTGGCCTCCCGGGGTCCCCTTTGCTCCTCCCTGGAGGGCTCTGCTGTCCCCTCTGTCCCTTTGTCACGCCCCCGTCCCCTCTGCCAACCCCACCATTCCCCGTTTCCCCTCTCCATCTCCCACTGCCCCCTTTCACCACCCCCTGTTGTACCCCCCTTCCACCCCTCTGTCACCTCCCCCCTTCCTGCCACTCCCGCCTGTCCCCTTTGCTCCCCCCTGTCTCCTCCCGCCACATCCCGTGTCCCCCCCATCCCCCCCTGTTCCTTCTCCCCCATTGTCCGCACTACCGGCCGGGTCCCCTCCCCATCCCGTCCCTGCTGTGCCCCCCCGTGTCCCCTCCCCTTTCCTGTCGCACCTCTTGGAGCTCCATCGTCCCTGGGGACCCGGCCGGGACACCTCGGGGACGCTCGGGTGGCGAACGAGTCCCGGGACAGGCACCGGTGCAGGCACAGAACTGACCCCGCTGCCGACGCGAGAGGAAATGGCGGAGCCGCCTCACGAGGCGCGCCTAAAGCGGCGGGGCGGGGCCAGGCGAGGTGACGTCACCGCCCACCCTTTCCAATACCGCCTCGTTCCATGCAAGCTCCAGGATTTGGGCGCTTTGGCTCCATCCCCAGTGGATTTGGGCACCGTCCCGCCATTTCCAGGCGGATTAATTCCGCCGTTCCCGGCCGGATTTAGAAGGGAACGCGGAGCGCTCGGACGAGCCCACAGAATTGCCCTCAACCAAGATTGCCGCGCTGCTTCTCTCGCCAGACCTCTGGAGAGAAGCGCCAAAAGCCGCGCGGACCAATCAGAAGCCGCGCCTGGCAGAAGTACTGGCAGAAGTCCCCCCCGCGGCGGCTTCGGGCGGCCGCTTCCGGCAGAGCTGCGATGCATTGTGGGCATTGTGGTCCCGGTGGGGCCCAGCGGCGGCGGAGCGGGACCGACGCTCGGGGGGAGGGGGCGGTGCGGGAATTTGTGGGCGCCGAGGGAGACCCGGGCCGCCCCTGGCAGCGCGGGATGGGCGACAGCGACCGCGGTCAGCACCGGGAGCGGGGGGGGGGGGACGGTGAGGAGGTGGTGGGGGGATTAGAGGGGATTGGGGTGGGCTGAGGAGATGTGAGGGGATTTGGGGGGTCCTGAGGGAGTTTGGAGGGTCCGAAGGGTGAAACCGAGGGCGTGAGGGGATTTGGGGGATTCTGAGAGGGACTGGGGGGGTCCTGAGGGGATGTGAGGCGTTCTTAGGAGATTTGAGGGATCTTGAGTGGGTTTGTGGGGTCCTGAGGGAGAGCCGGGGGTCCTGAGGGGATTTGGGTGGATCTGAGTGGGACTGAGGCATCCTGAAGTGATGTGAGGTGTTCTGAAGGGATTTGGGGGGATTCTGAGGGGGACTGGGCGGTCCTGAGGGGATGTGAGGGAATCTGAGGGGATTTGGGTGATCTTGAGTGGGTTTGTGGGGTCCTGAGGGAGAGCCGGGGGTCCTGAGGGGATTTGGGTGGATCTGAGTGGGACTGAGGCGTCCTGAAGTGATGTGAGGTGTTCTGAGGGGATTTGGGGGGATTCTGAGGGGGACTGGGCGGTCCTGAGGGGATGTGAGGGATTCTGAGGGGATTTGGGTGATCTTGAGGGAGAACCGGGGGTAGTGAGGTGATTTGGGGGATTCTGAGAGGGACTGCGGGGGTCCTGAGGGGCTGTGAGGGGTTCTGAGGGGATTTGGGGGATCTTGAGTGGGTTTGTGGGGTCCTGAGGGAGAGCCGGGGGTCCTGAGGGGATTTGGGTGGATCTGAGAGGGACTGATGTGTCATGAGGTCGAATTTGGACTCCTGAGGAGAAATTGGGGGTTCTGAGGGGATCTGGGGGGTCCTACAGGGATTTGAGGGCTCCCTGACTGGATTCGGGGACGTTTGGGGGGGATTTTGGGTCATTTTATAGTGCCTGATTGGAGTTTTGACTTTTTTTTTTGTGGTAATTTTAGGGTATTTTTGGAGTAATCGTGGTCCGTGACCGGAGTTTGGGGTTATTTGGGGGTTTTTGGGATAATTTTAGGGGGCCCGATCTCATTTCTTGCCGGCCCTTCCCGCCCAATCTCAGGCCACGCCCCCTCCACTCTCCATTGGCCGCCGCTCCCAGGGCTCCCCTTCCTTTCCACGCCCCCATTCCTTGGCCAACCCTTCCCGCCAATCTCAGGCCACGCCTCCTCAGCTGTCCATTGGTGGCGCTCCCGCGGCCCCGCCCCATTTTCCCACTTTTCTCATTCATCGTCCTCTCTAATGCCCTCCCGGCTCCGCCGTTCCTCACCCCATTCGCCGCCCCGCGCGGCCCCGCCCCGCTATGGGCGTGGCTACAGGACGGATCGGCGTTTATTGAAAGGCTCCGCTCAGCGGCGGTCCCAGGGGGTGGAGCCAGCCCGGCCCCGGCGGGGCCCAACGCCGGCTGGGGGCTCGGAGGGGCCGAGGGAGGAGGGGCTGGGGGCTTTTCGGGGGAGTTCAATCAATGGGGGGGGGTGCCGGAGATGCTGCGTTAGGGGTCGGGGTGTGGTGAGTGTGGGGGGGGGTCCCATGGATTGGGGGTTCCTGGTGAGTGTGGGGGGGGGGGGTCTCATGGATTGGGGGATCCTGGTGAGTGGGGGGCGGTGAGGCGAGTGTCCCATGGATGGGGCAGGGGCGGTGAGTGGGGGGTTCTGGCGCACTGGGGGCTCTCATGGACTGGGGACGTCCCAGCGCTTTGGGGGCGTCGGTGAAGGGGGGGAGGCAGTGACTGGGAGGGTCCCGGTAAATAGGGGAGGGGTCCCTGGTGATAACGGGGGTGGTCACAGGATTGAGCCCCAAGGAACCCCCCCGGTGCTGGGGACACCCCTGTACCCATTGCAACGCTCGGAGCCCCCCCGGTCCCGCTCCTGGGACCCCCCCAGTCCCGGTGCTCTTCCCAGGGAGTCAAAGGGGAGGGGGCGGAGCCCCCGTGATGGGTGGGTGGGCACAAATGGGGCATCCGGGCCCGGTGCTCGGGGAGGGGTCGGTACACGAGGGGGGGTCCGGTCCCAGTCCCGGTGCACGGGGGTGCTGGTGCCCGGGGGTGTCCTGGTGCCCGGGCGGGTCCCAGGGTTCGAGGGGGGGGTCCAGTCCCAGTCCCGGTGCTTGGTGAGGGGGGTCAATGTACGGGGTTGTCCCGGTGCTCGTTCACGAGGGGGGGTCCTGGTGCTCTGTGATTCGGGAGGGTCTCGGGTGGTCTGGTGCCCGAGGCTGGCGAGGTTTGAGGGGGGGTCTGCTGGTCTCGGTGATTCAGGGGGGGTCTCCGGTTGTCCCAGTGCATGCAGGGGGGGTCCCGTTGCTCGGTGATTTAGGGGAGTCTCCAGTGGTCCCAGTGCCCAAGGGGGATCAATGCTCAAGGGCGGGTGGGAAGGGGGATGTGGTTTTTGGGGGTGTCCCAGTGCACGATGAGGGGAGGGTGCAGGTGCTCGAGGGGTGTCAGGAGCACTGAAGGGGGTGCAGGTGCGGTTTTTGGGGGATCCCAGTGCCCCCCCAGGGTGGGATCAGTGCTCAGCAGCAGAAGCTGCCCAGGGACGCACCCAGACCCCCAAATCCCAGCCGAGTCTGCTGCAAGGCACCGAGGGGGGCTCACTCATTGAGACCTCTGCCCCAAGCTTGTCAAGAATGCCCTCAGAATGTCCCCAAGTCTCTGCAGTGGTGACACCATGACGCCATCACGGTGACAGGAGCATTCCTGCAGCAGCCTCGGGATTTCCTCCACGGCGCTTTGGCACCACTCACCCACCGTGCAGCCAGGGCCATTGTGGCCAGGAAGGGGACACAAGGAGAAGGGGTGCATGTCCCCAAGTGTCCACAGCAGGTGATGCGTGACCAGGTGGCCGCTGGCATCCCACAGCCGCTTGCTCTCGGCCACCATGGCCTCCAAGGCTGCACAGAAATCAGGGGATGGCTCCTCTGTCCCCTTCATGGTGGCCTTGATGTCCCCAGCCTGCTGCCGCAACTCCTGGAGGAACGCAGTGGCTTCTTCAAATGTGGGTGCCAAGGCCCTGGGGGTATCAGGGGACACCTCCCTTGTCTCCTCCAGGGCTAACTCGATGTCCCTGAGTCGGCGCTGCAGCTCCCGGGGGTACGCCATGACTCTGTCACACATGGCCACCAAGTGCTCCAGCAGCCCCAGGGCCACCTCTGCCTGCTGTCCCCTCATGGTGGCCTCCTCTGCCCAGGCATTGCGCAGCCTGGTGGCCTCCTCAGCCAGCCAGAACCAGCACTCCATGAAGGTGTCCACCGGCTCCTGCCAGGCCTTGACTGCAGCTCTCACATCGGCCCAGGTGGTCCAAGCGGTGGCCTCAAGGCTGGCCAGGGCCTGGCCCAGGGAGGGGACATCATGGAGACGCAGGGAGGAGAACGTGTAGGGGTCCGGGGAGGTGACCCTGCGGCGCCACCAGGGGGTGGCAGCACCATGGCCCAGGTAGATGACACTCTGACGCAGAGTGTCCTGGAGGTGACTGATGAAGGTCCTCAGGGCCACGTGCAGGAAGGACCCTGGAGACCCTTCCAGCTGCTGCTCATCCCTGTCTGGCCCGGTCACGGTGGCCACCAGCTCGCCCAGGGTGGCCACCATGGCCACCAGCCACTCCAGCACCTGGGGAGGGGACAGGGGAGGTGTCAGGGACCTGGTGTCACCTGTGGCTGCCTGCAGTGGTGCCTGTGCCTTCCTGGAGTGCCCTCTGTCTCCTCCCTGGAGGGCTCTGCTATCCCCTCTGTCCCTTTGTCACCCCCTCATCCCCTCAGCCACCCTCGGTCCTCTCCACCCCTTGGTCACCTCCCTGCTTCCCGCCACACCCCTGTTGTCTCCTGCCACCCTACTGTCCCCTCTGTCACCCCCCGTGTCCCCTCTGTCCCCTCCCTATCCCCCCCAGCCCCAGGATTGCTGCACCTTACGGGCCTCCATGGCCTCTGGGGACACTCCGGGACCCTCTGGGACACTTGGGGCCGCTTTGGGGACACTCTGGGGGGCGAACACGCCCTGGTGACAGTTGGGGACACGCAGGAGCACAGCACGGCTGGACAGGGGAAGCAGGAAGAGGTGACATCACTGCCCCGGCCCCACCCCACTCCTTTTGTCGATTTTGGGAGGTCCTGAGGAGATTTTGGGGGATCCCAGGTGAGTTTTTTTGGGGGGTCCTGAGGGGATTTTTGGGATCTCAGGTGTTGCCTCTGCTGAGGCGTGACGGCCTGGTTTGGGAACGGCACGGTGGCGATCCCCCAGCCGCTCTGACCACGTGCTCACAGACACCAATATGGTGGACAGCAAATGGTGTTTATTAACAGGTTACACGGGGTTATATAACCTTGGTTCTGCTTGCATCACAAACAGGAGTCACTGGCCAACAAAACGGGGGGGCTGAGTAACTTTACCAGTAAAGGGGAAGGGCTCTGTCTGCCCGTATATCGCGAGATCTTCCAATCGCCTGTCCCTAATCTCCCACTTACTCCCCCCCCCCCCCGCTTTATGATTAATTAAGAACACAGGAAGTGTAAAGGTTATAAAAATGCAAAAGCTACCAAACTAATGCACGGCAAAACTGACAACTGGTAAAAAACAATGCAACATGTCCACAACAAATGCTCCTCAAAGCAACTGTTGGTCGTCAACAAATAAAATGTTAACTTTTTCCAACCGGTTTTTAACAAACAATTCTAACTTGTTTAAAATGCAAGGCCCAAAAATCAATGTCAGGAGTATCATGGTAAGAGGGCCTATTAAGGTGGAAATGAGGGTGGTCAGCCATGGGGATTGATTAAACCAGGACTCAAACCAACCTTGTTGGGCTTCTCTCTCTGCCTTTCTCTGTGCTAACCGATCACTCAGTTCGGCCATGGAGTGTCTCACGACTGAAGCAAAGTGAAAATTTTCCAGGATAGAAATCTATTTTAATTTAGGTGAAATGTACATTTTTGAGTTGAGTCTGTGGTTAGAAACCATAGTTATTTAGCCAGACTGCAAGGCCTAAGCTCAGTGAAGTTACTTCCGGGAAGGACAGAGATAAAGGGGGGGAGACAGAAGATGATAGAAGGAGACAGGGACTGCTGTAAGGGCAAGTCAACCTGACCTCAGAATTTTTTCTGATAAAAAGGAACTAGTGGTAAAAGTCACACAAAACCCATAAAAATGAATATGTATGAACCTATTGTGAAACTGTATGCATATGTGTTTAAGAGAGAGATAAAAAGAGACCTGAAGTTCTCAGAGGTACGCATGCCTTTTTTGAGGAGAGCAATCTCTGCATGCGTCCAGCACTGTAATAAACATACCAAGCTTTGCAACTTTTACAAAGTTGTGAGGTTTCTTCTTTTCTGCGCAAAACACAGCCCCCTCCTGCCCGGGGAACAATAGCCTGGTTTGCAGGTCACTCACACCCTTCAGCCCCAGCCCCAGCTGCCCAAGGGACACCAGCTGGGTGTTCAGGTCACTCACACTCTTCATTCGAAGTCCCCATCAACCCGGGAACAATAGCCTGGTGTTCCTGTCACTCACGCCCTTCAGCCACAGCCCCACCTGTCTGGGGAACAGTAGCCTGGTGTGCAGGTCACACAAACCCTTCGGCCACAGTCCCCACCTGCCTGGGGACAATAGCTTGGTTTGCAGGTTGCTCACATTCTTCATCCAAAGCCCCACCTGCCTGGGGGACTATAGCCTTGCGGATCACACACAGCCTTCGGCCAAATCTCCCACCGGCCTGGGGACAATGGCCTCGTGTGCAGGTCACTCACTCCTCTTTCCACTGAGTTCCCCTTCCCACTCACCTGTGGGATCTCAGCACCTCAGGGTGGAGGTGCAGAGAGGCCGAGACCACCCTTGGGGGGCTTGGGAGTCCTGGAATGTTGCCAGAAGTGTCTGGTGGCTGGACTTTGATCCTACACAGGAGACGACACCTGTATGAGGACTGGGAGGAATTCACTGGGTGTATGGTGAAGGGATAAGTTAATTAGAGTGTAAAACACAGGGTTTAGGATTTTGGTACAGGGGGGTCTAAAGAAGTAAGATGGAGGAATTGGGGTGTGTCCTGTTCTTCTTCTTCTTGGCCTCCATCTTCTGTGGTGATGGTGGCTCTTGGGGATTGGTTATTACTAGAAATGCACCAGTTAATAAGGGTAGAAGGTATTGGGGAAAAATGATAAATATTGTACACGTAACTTCGGGCATAAAGATAAGTGACCGCCCGGGGGCTTGCGGAGTGTGCCCATGGCTGACTTGCTGTGCAGACCTCTGTCGGGCTGAAAGAAAATCTTTTAGATAAACAATTAATAAACACCAAGACCGAGACAAGATCAGAAGTCTCTCCTCGTCCTTTGAAGCGCCGGGCTCTTCAAGGCCATCCCTGGGCCTTTCCAGGCCACCTAAACAGCTCACAGAAAACTTACAAGCCTAAACAGCACCAAAAATTTATAACTGGCGTTCGCTGCGTGGGCACTCCCCACCAACCCTTTTGGGGGGGATCAGCCCTGAAGAGCTGAAGAGCTGAAGAGCCGAGAGGGCAGCTCCGATATAGAACGAGTTCCCAGGAGAACACTGACAGCTCCTGAGGAGAGAAGCCTGAAGAAAAAAGGAAAAGAACAAAGAAGAAAAAAAACGGCCAGAAGAGTCTGCAAAAAAACAGCAGTCACTGAGAATTCCATCTCTCAGCTTCTACCGAAGACAGTTCGTAGCAGAGCAGTCCGGATCGGAACAGGAAATTGAGGCTGATTTTGTGTGTGACTCACTCTCACACAAACAACAAGACAACAACAGGTACCTTTTACTTTCACATCACCTATTACAAGTTTAGGTGTTACTGGCCAGTCCCAGTTCTACTGGATATCCCTCCACCCAGCTGTGTTGTCCAAGCCCAGATGGTCTTGGGCATTTTTCCATACCTTCTGGTACTTTGTTTAGACAGCACTTATCTGCTCCTGTATCCACCAAAACTTCAAATTCTTCATTTAGGGGTCCCACCTCAAAGTTTACCAAGGGCCCCTCTAGATGTTGCATCGGATCCCCTAAAGTGTAAAGCCCTTGACACCTCTAATTGTCACCTCTAAGAATCCTTGCCTGCTCCTGGTGGTGGACCCGGCCACTCTTTTTTTACCTTGGATCGTGGGATAGAGTTGCTTGCCCCCACACTTTCTCTAGCTACCACAACCATGATCCTAGCCTTGGCCTTTGCTCTTTCTTCTTCCCTTCTCAAATACACCTTCAGTGCTTCTCTCAATAACTCATTAATGTCCTTCTCTTGCCAATCTTCAATCTTTTCCAGTTTTCTCCATACATCAGGCCAAGATTTGGTAATAAATTTGACCTTTAGTAGCACTTGACCTCCTCTGGTGTCTGGGTTTATTTGGGAGTACAATTCGAAGTTCCACTTTAGGTGATGAAGCCAAGTAGCAGGAGTTTCATCCATCTCTTGTGTGTTGCCTTCTGGATCAAGGCAGGCGACCTGGTTCTGAGGTACAGCTCGACAGCCCACTCTCCAGGGCCGTTCGGGCCAATGACGCACGCAGACACCAATATGGTGGACGGTCTAAAGGTGTTTATTACTTCTTCTCGTGGGGTTTTATAGTCTAAGGGGTTCTCTACGTCAAAAGGGGGTTTGTCCTTCTTATCTATGGTTAGTAAGGAATGGAAAAGTACTGGGTAAGGAATGGAAAGTTACTGGCACTACTGTTAGTGGGGCCACACTCCTAGGGTAATCTCTTATCTTAGAGGAACAGGGGGTCCTGCCTTTCCGTGACATCGCGAGATTTTCTGGAGCGCCTTTCTTTATCTACCACACTTGTGCACCCTCAAATTCCAATTTGGTATTAGTTCCTTTGGGAACTTTGTGGTAGATAGGGAAAGGCTCTGCGGAAGATCACGCAATGTCACGGAAAGGCAGGACCCTTTGTTCCTCTAAGATAAGAGATTACCCTAGGAATGTGGCCCCACTAACAGTAGTGCCAGTAACTTTCCATTCCTTACCCAGTACTTTTCCATTCCTTACTAACCATAGATAAGAAGGACAAACCCCCTTTTGACGTAGAGACCCCTTAGACTATAAGACCCCATGAGAAGAAGTAATAAACGCCTTTTGACCGTCCATCATATTGATGTCTGCGTGTGTCATTGGCCCGAACGGCCCTGGAGAGAGTGGGTCGCCGTGCTGATCCTTAGAACCAGGTTGCCTGCCTTGATCCAGAAGACAACATTTGGTGCCGGTACCTGGGAAGCGATCTGCGCCCGGGGAACGGGGATTCTCCTGGAAAGAGGACGGCGGCTGTGGCAGCAGGCCTGACCACAGCGGGAGGGACGCCTCCGGACCAGCGTGGACCATGGAATCCACAGCGAAGGTTGTAAGTCAGGCTCATGAGCAATGGGGAATTAAAGGTGAGCTCAGGAATTCTGATCTTGCTATTGCAAGGCTCCTAGAGCTCGGGACGATTGGACATCCAGTAAATATATTATATTCGGAAGTGCGGGAGAAGTGCACTGCCGCCTCAGCAGAGGACTCTAAGTCCGCAGGCAGTGGTGAAAACCTCAAAGCGTGGGGGAAAGTAGAAGAGGCCCTACACAAGACGTTAGAAGAACAGGAGATGCGGGAAGCCGCGCGTATACGTTTATTAGCTACACCAAAGCCGGGGGTGGGGGCCGCGACGCAGACCGCCTCTGAGAGCGATTGGATTGAAGGCAGGAACATGCAGGGGCCGGGCACGTTCCACCCCTTCCCGAGCCCGAGCCCAGACCCCCCAGAGCCCCCAGGGGACCCTCCAGAACACCCAGGGGACCCCCCGACCCTCCCACAGAGCCCGCCGGGTCCCGACCCCCCCGCAGAACCATCTGAAAAAAACGCAGTTTCTCTATTCGTCCCTTCCCCGCCGGTCGCCGATCCGACGCAGGGGGCAGAGCAGCGCGCGCGACGCTTCTGGCAGGGACTCGCGGAGAAGGCGCGGAATGCAACCGGATTGTTGGACCCCGCCAGGATTGGTAAAAACTTGCCCCCGCCATGTGCGTTTAAAAATGGCGCCGAACCACATGGCAAGGGCGGAAGAGAAGAGGGGGAAAAGGGCGGAAATGCAGTCAGCCTGCTTAACAACGCATGTGCGGGCGAGCGGGGAGACAGGGCGGCCCCCACGGTAGAGTGCAAAACCAATCAGAGCGCTCTATTCAAATTAGGTCCTTATGGGGCAAGCACCTCCCCCGGCAGGAGGCGGGGGGACCCCAGGGGGAGGGAGCAGCACCACCCCCAAAGGGAGGAGTGGGGTCAAAGCCGCACAAAACGGCACGGAGCGCCGAAGTGTACTGGCAGTCATCTTCCGGCTCAGAGTCAAGTAACAGCTGCTCATACAGCTCGGAAGAGCCGACTGAGTCCGGCTGGGACTTCGAAACCGAGAGAGCAGAATTAATGCGGTTTCGAGCGAAACCGAATAAAGCTTTAAACAATATCGGGAAACAATCGCAACACAAACTCACCGATTGGGGAAAAATAAAAGCAGCCTGTGGGGACCGGGCACCGGCAGCCTCCATGCACGCTTTCCCGGGCGGGGTTGCCAGAGCGTGGGGGAATCAACAAAGGGCATATACCCCAGTTAACCCAAAAGAAGCCAAAGCGATTTCAGAAATAGGGATCAACTCAGCTGTAGTACCCATTCTTGAGGACGACCTTTCTAGCAATAACGATCTGCTCACTTTTGATATTACGCAAATAAGCCGCATGCTTTTTGATGGGGCGGGGCGGACTGTATTTAAGCAGGAGTGGCAGGACGACCGCATTAGCCCAGGCTTCTGGGGAAGGGCAGCAACTCAGCGAGCTGTCCCCAGCCAGCACAGCTTTCCCTGGCAGCACCCTCACTCCAAGCACGCCCGAGAGGGACCTGTTGGAACTGCGGGAAGACACCTCGCTAGGGACTGTAGATCCCGGCCCCGGGGAAACGGGAGAGGGAGGGGGCGCGCGGGCCATGCTCAGCCTCCTCCCGCTGCGAATGCGAGACGGCCCATCTATGCCAACCCCCAGTGGGGCAGGGGACCCTCATACCCCATGCCCCCACAGGGAGCAGTCAATTTCGCATCCCCGCCAGCAGCACAATGGCAGAGTTATGCAGCACCCTCAGTACCCTCGCACCCCCCCACTGCCACAAGCCGTGCCGGTGTCACAGGGCCAGCAGGAGGCGCCCCAGAGCGGGATCCCTGGGTGGCCTTGGCGATGAGAATAGGGAAGGAGCCCCTGATGGTGTGGGGGACATGCCGCCTTTGCGGCAGTCAGGATCCCCACGTCATAGGGCTTCAGTTTTGGGTGGACACGGGATCAGACTGCACGATTTTTCCCCAAGCACATTGGCCTGGACACTGGCAATTTAAAGAAGTCCCTCCAGTGAATGGAGTGGGAGGGCAGTCCCGGGTGTGGAAAAGCACCCAGCTGGTGGCTTTAACACTTCACACAAAAAAGGGACCAGGAGTGTCAACATCAGCAGCAGCCCTAATGCTGGAAGAACCACTCTCCTCGTGACAGGGCGCTGTGTCAGTCATTCACATCAACAGCCACGACCCAGTCAAAGGCCACTTCCAGATCGGCAACGACAAAGCGGACGCCGCAGCGAAAGGCGTCTGGACTTTGCAGGAAGCCCTGAAAAAGGCCCAGATCGAGGAGCAGAGAAAGGCAGAGCTGGAGGACGAGAGGGACCACGGGAGAGACGTGGATGAGGAGCTGCAGCAGGGGAAGCAGAAGCTGCCGCAGTGAGCGACAAGGATGAAGTCGGAGGAGGAGGAAAATGTGCGGGAACTGAACGCACTGTTCCTTAGTGCCAAGTGCAACATGATCTGGGACAAGCAAGTCCTGGAGAAGGAGATGACCCTCGAGGAACTGGCGGAGGAAGAGAAGCACCTGAACAAGATGATGGAAATGGAGCGAGAGAAGGGCATGGAGGTCCAGGAGGAGCTGGAGCGCCAGAGGAAGCAGGAGCTGATGAGAGCCTGGCAGGGCATTGTGAAACAGATGGAGCAGAATGGAGAGGAGCAGGCATTGAGGGCTGAGGAGCTGTACCAGGAGGGCCAGAGGCAGCTGGAGTGATTGGAGCAGATGAAAAAGGGAGAATCAGAAGGCCTGGGAGCAGAACCAGGAGCGGAGGGCCCACAGGTGGTAATTAGAAACGAGCTAGGCGAATGAGAACGGAGCTGGAGGTTGATGCTCACGGGGAGAGGGTACGCAGCTATCAAAAGGGACGGCAAATTAGGTGGTGTCCACTTAAGTCAATTAAGCCGGACCTCCATAGCAAGCAGAATGAGACTGATGAGAGTTGTGAGTTTCTGTTTACAGGACATGCTCATGGGGCATCCTCGTGACGCGTACATCCCCGTTCCAGAGGTAAGCGACAGACCACCAAGCCGTCAGGCAACTCCCGAGAGACCCACACGGGTGGAACCCAAGTGTCAACAGTGTTTCTGTGTGATTTTGCTGTTGGGGCTTGTTGCCAGAGGGCAAACCAGCCCAGACCACTACCCCCATCGGCCATTCAGGTGGGTCATGCAACACCTTAGTAGTGACAAAGTGCTCAAAGAAATCACCACACCGAACGCCCCATCCTTCGTGCTCCGCATCACCGACCTGTTTCCAGGACGACCAAAGGTAGACCCCTATTCCCCACACGTCACACACTCCTACCTATCCTACTGGTGCCCAGCTTCAAACCCTGGGAAAAGCTACTGCAATCACCCAGGGTGGGGATATTGTGGGCACTGGGGCTGTGAAACCATAGTTACAGATGCCAGACCGTCAGGGCCTGGGTGGGATCCACAAGAGCCTGACAAATTCTTACAGTTCACCTGGGCACCCACCGCTTGCAAAACACCCCTCTTCCTCCACGGTAACTTTTATCGAAACCACCATAAAATCCCCAAATTTTGAAAATGTACAGGCTACAACATGGCAGTTTTGCAGCCACATCACCCCAGCTGGACAACAGGCAGAACGTGGACAGTAGTCCTTCAAGGGTCAAAAGAAAAGGTGAACATGTGAATTATTAGGCTCCAACTGTCGGCACCCCGAGTGGTCAGACCCAGCAAAGTGATTAAAAGTGTGCCAAAAGGGAGAAACGCGACCCACCCCAAAGCCTTGCCCACAAGGGTTGCTGATATCCTGACCGGCCATGTGGAAGCCTTTCAGATAGGCCGCTCAGCCGAGTCAGACTCAGACCCAATCCTTCGTATGTTAGAAGCTACCTTCCTATCCCCGAATGAAACTAACCCTAACCTAACCGAATCCTGCTGGCTTTGTTACGATGTCGAACCTCCCTTTTACGAAGGAGTCGCTCTAAACACTCCCTTCAGTTACTCCACAGCAGATGCACCCAACCAATGTAGATGGGACACCCCCCGCAAAGGAATCACCCTGAGTCAAGTCACAGGCTGGGGCAGATGCTTTGGCAATGCAACCCTAGCTAAGCAGAAAGGCAACGTCTGCACCGATGTTGTCAAACCCAACGGGAAAAACAATAAGTGGGTAATCCCATCCGCGTCTGAGATGTGGGTTTGCCAGCGATCCGGAGTGAGTCCCTGTGTGTTCCTTGCCAAATTCGATGACTCTAACGACTTTTGTGTCCAAGTTCTGATTGTTCCTAGGGTCCTGTACCACACAGATGAAGAAGTGTATCACCATTTCGAGGAACCCAGCCGGCTCCACAAAAGAGAAATAGTAACAGGTGTAACTATCGCAATGCTGCTCAGCCTAGGAGCAGCCGGAACGGCCACAGGAGTCTCAGCCTTAGCGACCCAGCACCAAGGACTGTCACAGCTGCAGGCAACAATTGACAAGGACCTGCAGAGGATCGAGAAATCCATCTCCTTTCTAGAGAAGTCAGTCTCCTCACTCTCAGAAGTGGTCTTGCAGAACAGGCGAGGACTAGACCTCCTGTTCATGCAGCAAGGGGGCCTGTGTGCCGCTTTGAAGGAGGAGTGTTGCTTCTATGCAGACCACATGGGAGTCGTGAGAGACTCCATGGCAGAACTCCAAAGCAGACTGGCTCAGAGACAGACAGGAAAGCCCAACAGGGTTAGTTCGAGTCCTGGTTCAATTGATCACCACGGCTGACCACCCTAATTTCTACCCTAATAGGTCCATTGGCAATGCTACTTTTAGCTGTCACCTTCGGACCATGCCTGCTAAACAAGCTGGTCTCATTCATTCAGACCCGCCTAGAACGGGCCAACATCCTGTTCATAGGCTGGCAACAAATGCTGTGAATTCGACCAGGGAACACTGCCAGTCACAAGATCTCCTACCCAGGTTTACCAAACCCCTTTCTTTGTCAACAACCCCATGCCTCATCTCAGTACCTATGTATATGACTACTTCGTTCATTTGTGAAAAAGGGGGGGGAGATGTAAAAGATAGGGTCAGGCGCTCGGAAAATCTCGCGATGTCACGGAAAGCAGCAGGATTCCTCTCCCCCTAACTTCTAGTGATAAGGGATCACCCAAGAATGTAGTCCCCCCTAACATTAGTAACTTTCGACTCCTTACTAACCAATTACAGTAAGGTAAGACCCCCTGACGTAGAGAAAAAACCTTCCCAGTATAAAACTCGACGAGACGGGACAATAAAGGTCTTAAACCGTCCACCATACTGGTGCCTGCGTGTATTCTTGGCCCGAGTGACCCTGCAGAGTTAGGGTCTCAGAACCAGGTTGCCTTGCCTTGCATCAGAAGGCAACAACTAGGAGGAGGTAAAGGGACAGCAATAGGAGGGTGAGAAGAGCCTGAGTGCATGTTTAGTGGAGCTGGAGAAGGGGTGGAGAGTGCAGCAGGTGTAGTAGGCGTTTGTAGTAGTGCAGAAACAACTGGAGGAGCTGAAGGGGGTGGTGAGGGAGTGGTTACTAGACGAGATACCGGGTCTACCATAGAGAAAGCCAAAGTGGTAGAAGAAGGAATTAGTTGAGGTGGTAATGGGATGGCAGCCGGGGGAAAAGCTGGATCTTTCATTTGTGGTGCCCACGGAAGAGGATGGTCAGGTGGAGGAGCATCAGGAGACAAATAGTCTGGGGGGGTCCCACCTTTTTACTACTCTCTCTAATTCTAGCATCCCCTCCTTCATTCCCCTCTTTCTTCCTCTGCACCTTACAAATTCACACACCTTCATCCCCGATAGCACTCTTTAACCAGCAAGCAGCATATAATAGTTGCTCAGGATCAGTATCTCCTCGGGCTGTCAGATAGTGACTCAGTTGTTGACACATCCACTTGTCCTTTGTCCCACACCACGGCCATCCTCCTCGCACATCTAACTCTGGCCAGACTTCTACACAGTAGTGAATCATCTTAACCTTATCCAATGCCTCCATGGCCTCTATAGAATCCCATCTCTCTAGCAGTTCACCTAAGGGACTGCAGGGGGATATATTCCTCAGTCTCTTGCATCTCTTCTTACTATTACATCTTCCCATTTTTTCAGGTCTCAACAGAAAAAAAATCACAAAGATGCCTCTCCTCGAAGAGAAATGCACTGATAGATAACTCAAGAAAAATACTATTTGAGGGAGGAGTCCCAGCCTCCTCCACCCAAACTCAGATTTGCCTGACCCCTTTCTTCAGGACTTTTTAAAAAACTGTCTGATTTTTAGTTTGCCCAACTTGCCCCAGTTAGGGCTTATGTATCAGGACTTCAAAAACTCGAGGCCCCAGCCTCCTTTGCCAAGACTCATGCCTGGCCCCCTGCATCAGGACTTTAAAACAAAAACTGCTTGATTTTCTAAATTGCCTAACTTAAGGTTAGGGCTCCTGTATCAGAACTTTTGGGTTGCGTGCCATTTACACACTTTTTCCTCCTCATGCCTGGAGTGGGGGCCCTTTATGCCCCTTAGGATGCGCCTCAACCACCAATCCCACTCACTTCCCCCGTCCTCGGCTGACCCCCTCACGGGAGTCTGGAACCGCGGTACTAAGGGGCTCTCCCTCACTTCAAGGGTCCGAGCTGCCGGCCCTCGTCTCACTCACACTCCACTCGCTCACCCTACTCCCGGTCGACCCTCTTGTGGGAGCCTGAAACTGGGGTACTAAGGGGTCCTCACTCACTTCGAGGGTCTGAGCTGCCAGCCCTCATCTCACTCACACTCCACTCACTCACCCCATTCCCAGCCGGCCCCTTTGTGGGAGTCCAGAACCGGGGTATCACGGGGGCATCAGTCACTTTGAGTGTCCGAAGTGACTGAGGCCCCTGTGGAACCACGGTTCTCATCTCACTCACACTCCACTCGCTCACCCCCTACTCCTGCTGCCGGATACTCCGCGCTCCTCCGCGTCACTGGTCCCAAGCCGATTTTCTCTGGTCCTGATAGCCAGCTGTACTAGAGGTCCAGGGTGGGCGGCTGCCCCAGTCCCGGTGTCCTCTTCAGGCATGGCTATCACGGAGAACCCCCAGCTGAAATAAATAGGGCAGGAGATCTTTCTCCCTTTTAATGCCATTATTAAAAGCGCTCGGCTCAGGTGGGGAGAACCGACAGGTCGCACTCACGCCGCTGCTGCTCCCAGGAGCGGCACAGAGGAGGAGGAAGAGTGCAGCTGTGTCTGCTGGGCTGTAGGCAGGGCTGGGGGTTCCGTCCTCACGAGAGCACCAGGAGATTCCCAGTTTTTCAGTTTGGCATCCGGGGTTGTCTTTCTAGCTGATGTCTCTTTAGGTTGGGGTGAGAGGTAAAAAGGATCTTAGCAGACACTGGATTCCATTCCTCATGTCTAGACATCACTTCAATCCCTGAATTCCGTGTTGCCTCATTGTTTTAAGGGGTTTTTCCTGCAAGGTTTGGTGAGGGGTTTCCTCATTTGCATGTCAACCCTGATGTCACCTCCTCCTCACAGTCCCGGGTGCCATCCTCCAGGCAGCAGCAGGGGGATACTTGACTAAGGAGATTTTTAACCATCAACAAGAGGTAATTAAAGAAAAACTATTAACAATTGGTGATTACAACATGAAATTATTAACAACAAATAGAACTCCAACTTGGCAGCAATTGGTTCAACCTGTGAACTCTGCAACCTTTAAAAAAATGGACAGCTTTTCCACCCATAACATCCCAGACTATCCCTGAGTGTCCTCCCTGAATGTTCTCCCTGAGTGTCCCTGAGTGTCCCAGAGTGTCCGCAATGATGTCACCCCAGAAATGTCCCATCAGGATTTGGGACAGTGTCAACGAAAATTCCCAGAAAATTACCCAGATTTGTCTTAAATCCTCTGTGGGAAGTGGAGAGGGGACAAGTGACAGCAGCAATGTCCCTGATGATGTCACTGCCCTTAGTGAGGTCACAGCAATGACATCACTGTCCCTGAAGCAGCCTCGGGATATCCTTGATGGCTTTTTGGCACCGCTTGGCCACTGTGAAGCTATCAAAGAAACCCAGGACACCGTGGCCACCATTGGGATTCAAGAGGAGGTTGTCGATGACCCCAAGTGTCCCCAGAAGGTGGTCCTTGGCCAGGCGGGTGCTGGCATCCCACAGCTGCTCAAACTCGGCCACCTTGGACACCGAGGCCTGGAGGACATCAGGGGACACCTCTTTTGGCCCCTTCAGGGTGGCCTCGATGTCCCTGAGCTGCCACATCATGTTCCAGTAGAACAAGGTGGCTTTGTCACACGTGGCTATCAAGCGCTGCAGCAGCCCCAGGGCCACCACTGCCCAATGTCCCCTCCAGGTGGCCACAATTGCCCACCTGCTGGCCACCGTAGCCTCTCCCACGGCCTCATTGGTGGCTGCTGCCACCTGGGCATTGTGTGTGGCCATTTCCCTGGGCACCTTCTCCTTGTACGGGGCCACCATCACCTGCTGCTCCATGACCATGTTCTCGCAGGTGTCATGGAGCTTGGTGGCCTCCCTGGCCAGCCAGTCCCAGCTGTTCACAAGCTTGGCCACCAACTCCCCCCAGGCGCTGGCTGCAGCTCTCACATTGGCCTGGGTTGTCCCTGGGGTGGCCCCGAGGGCAGCCAGGGCCCGTCTCAGGGAGGGGACACCGGAGTAGCCCAGGGAGGTGACGTCGCTGTGGTTCAGGGTCTCACGGAGTCTTGAGGTGAATCTCCCTAGGGACGCGTGCAGGGACTTTGGGGGCACACAGCGTTGCACGTCCCACTGTGGCTCGGTCATAGTGTCCACCACCTTGTCCAGGGCCGCAACCACGGACACCAAAGCCTCCAGCAGCTGGGAAGGGGACCGCTAGGGAGGGGACAGGAGAAGTGTCAGGGACCTGGTGGCACTTTGGGCTTTCTGAGGTGGCCCCTGTGACCTCCCTGTTGTTCCCTTCCTGGAGGGCTCTACTGTCCCCTCTGTACTTTTGTCACCCCCTGCCACCACACTTGTAGCCCCTGTCACCCTCTGCTGTCCCTTCTGCCACTGCCCACTGTCCCTCCTGTGTCCCTCCCCCCACAGTCATTCCCATCCCCCACTACCCCCTCACCCCCCTTTCCCCACCAAGCCTTTGTCACCTCCCCCCTTCCTGCCATTCCCTCCTGTCCCATTTGTGACCCCGTCCCCTCCTGCCACTCCCCGTGTCCCCCCGTGCCCCAGTGCCCCTTCCCCACCCCATGCCCCCTCCTCCCCCATTGTCCCCTCTGTCCGCCTCTCCCCCCACCCACCCCCCCGGTAGCACCTCTTGGAGCTCCATGCTCACTGGGGACACCTTGGGCAAACTCTGGGGACACTCTGCGGGTTGGAGGAGCCTCGGGATGTCCTCGGTGGCTCTTTGGCACCGCTCGGCCACCTCACAGGCACTGAGTCTGGTGGGACCACCAGTGGAGAAGAACTTGATGATGTCATCAGCTGTTCCCTGCAGGTGATCCTTGGCCAGACGGGCATTGGCCTCGCACAGCCGCTTGGCCACAGCCACCTTGGCCACTAAATCCTCAGGGATATCAGAGGATGCCTCATTTGTCCCCTCCAGGGTGGTCTTGATGTCCCAGAGCAGGCGCAGCAGCGCCCGGGGGAACGCGGCGGCTTCGTCACACGTGGCCACCAAGCGCTCCAGCACCCCCAGGGCTGTCTCCAGCCGCTGTCTCACCATGGTGGCCCTTGTTGCATCGCTGGCAGCCACCTTGGCCTGTCTCCTCGCCCAGGCTTCACGCCTGGCCACAATCTTGGCCATCTCCTCCCTGCCCAGGGCCTGACCCACCTCCACCATGTTTTCCTGATCTGTCTCATAACGGGCAGCCTTGTCCTGCAGCTCCCTGGCCCAGGCAGTGGTGATGGCCGCCCTGTCGGCGGCCTCAGCAGCCACCTTCCTGCAGGTGTTGTGGAGGTTGGTGGCCTCCCTGGCCAGCCGGGCCCACTTCTCATTGAGTGCAGCCACCAAGTACACACACTCTCTGCCCACCCATGTTACACTGTCCCAGGTGGTCCCTGGAGTGCTTCTGTAGGCAGGCAGGGCCTGGCTCAGGGAGGTGAGAGGGTCGCCATCAACGGAGATGAGATGGCGGGGCCACCAGATGTAATCAATGCAGACGAGGGCGCCCCAGAGCTCGTTGGTGAAGTCCACCAGGTCCTGGTACAGGCTCGCTGTGGACACGGGCAGCACTTCCTCATCCCGCCTGGGCAGGGTGTCCAGCAGCTCACCCAGGGTGGCCACCACGGTGACCTGTGGCTGCAGCAGGGCCGGGGAGAGCTGGGGAGGGGACAGGGGGGGTGTCAGGGACTTGGTGGCACTTGTGGCCTCCTGCGGGAGCCTACTGTCTCTGAGGGGTTGCCTTTGTCCCCTCCATCCCTTTGTCAGCCTCTTGTTCCCTCTGCATCCTCGGGCCCCTCCCCTCATAGCCCTTCCTGCCCCCTGCCCCCTCCGCTGTCCCCTCTGCCACCCCATGCCAGTCCCCGTGTCCCCTTTCCCCTGCTGGTCACCTCCCCCCTTCCTGCCACTCCCTCCTGTCCCCTTTCCGACCCCCGGTTCCCTCCTGCCAGGCCCCATGTCCCCCCAATCCCCACTGCGCCCCCACCCCATGCCCCCTTTACCCGCACTGTCCCCTCTGTCCCCACTCCCCCCCCCCATCTCACCTCTTGGGGCTCCATGGTCACTGGGGACACCTTGGGGACGCTCTGGGGACACTCTACGGGTCTAATGAGCCTTGGGATGTCCTTGATGGCTCTTTGGCACCGCTCGGCCACCTCACAGGCACTGGGGCTGGCGGGACCACCATTGAAATAGAACTTGATGCCTTGAACCGTCCCACCCAGGTGATCCTTGGCCAGGCGGGCGTTGGCCTCCCACAGCCGCTCGGCCACGGCCACCTTGGCCACCAGCTCCTTGGGGACATAGAGGAGCAACTCATTTGTCCCTTTCAGGGCGGCCTCAATGTCCCCGAGCAGGCGCTGCAGCTCCTGGGGGAATGCGGTGGCTTCGTCACACGCGGCCACCAAGCGCTCCAGCAGCCCCAGGGACGCCTCCAGCCGCTGTCTCTCCATGGTGGCCCTTGTTGCCTCACTGGCAGCCTTCCAGACCTCTCTCCTCACCTGGGCTTCACGCTCGGCCACCACCTTGGCCCCCTCCTCCCTGCCCAAGGCCTGACCCAGCTCCACCATGTCTTCCCTAGCCTCGGCCTGCCTTTCCCTGGACTGGGCCACCATGTAGGCCACCTCCGTGACTGCCCTCCTGCAGGTGTTGCGGAGATCGGTGGCCTTCCTGGACAGATGGTCCCAGCAGTTCCAAAGGGCATCCACCGACCCCTTCCACTTGCTGGCCGCCATTGTCACATGGCACAAGGTGCTCGATGTGGTCATGCAGCAGGTGACCAGAGCTTGGCTCAGGGAGGTGACAGGGTCACCATCAATGCAGATGACATCGTGGTGCCACCCGGTGTTATCAATGCAGAACAGTGTGGCGCAGAGCCCCCTGGAGAAGTCCACCAGGCCTACTTTCAGGTTCACTAAGGCTGTGAGATGCATCTTGTCCCGCCTGGGCAGGGTGTCCAGCAGCTCACCCAGGGTGGCCACCACGGTGACCTGTGGCTGCAGCAGGGCCGGGGACAGCTGGGGAGGGGACAGGGGAGGAGTCAGGGACCTGGTGGCACTTATGGCCTCCTGGGGTGGCCCCCTGCCCCTGAGGGGTCCCCTTTGTCCGGTCCATCTCTTTCTCAGCCTCTTGTTCCCTCTGCCACCTTCTGCCAGCCACCATGTCCTCTTCGCCCCATGTCTCCTCCACCTCCCACTACACCCTCACACCCCTGTGTCCCCTCCAGCCCTCTGTCAACTCCCCCCTTCCTGCCACTCCCTCCTGTCCCCTTTCTGTCCTCCTGTCCCCTCCCGCCACTCTCTGAGTCTCCCCCCCATGTCCCATTGCCCCTTCCCCACTCCCGTGCCCCTTCCCCACTCCTGTGCCCCTTCCCATCCACTGTCTCCTCTGTTCCCCTCTCACCCCCCGCCCCCAGCGCACCTCTTGGTGCTCCATTCTCATTGGGGACACCTTGGGGACACCTTGGGGACACTCCGGGGGTCGAAGGAGCCTTGGGATGTCCTCGATGGCTCTTTGGCATCGCTCGACCACCTCACAGATGATGGGGCTGGTGGGTTCCCCATCAAGATAGAACTTGATGATGTCATCAAGTGTCCCCTGCAGGTGATCCTTGGCGAGGTGGGTGTTGGCCTCCCACAGCCTCTCGACCTCTGCCACCTTGGCCATCAAGTCCTCGGGGACATCATGGGACGTCGCATTTGTCCCCTCCAGGGCGGCCTTGATGTCCCCAACCCTGCGCTGCAGCTCCCGGGCGAATGCAGTCGCTTTGTCACACGCGGCCACCAAGTGCTCCAGCAGCCCCAGGGCCGCCTCCAGCCGCTGTCTCACCATGGTGGCCCTTGTTGCCTCGCTGGCAGCCACCTTGGCCAGTCTCCTCACCCAGGCTTCCTGCCCAGCCACCACCTCGGCCCCCTCCTCCCTGCCCAAGGCCTGACCCGGCTCCACCATGTTTTCCTGAGCTGTCCCATCACGGGCAGCCTCGTCCTGCAGCTCCCTGGCCCGGGCATTGGCGGTGGCTGCCTTGGTGTCTGCCTCAGTGACCGCCTCACTGCAGTTGTTGTGGAGGTTGGTGGCCTTCCTGGCCAGCTTGGCCCAGCTGTCCACAAGCTCAGCCACCGACCCCTCAAACTTGCTGGCCGCCATTGCTACATGGTCCCAGGTGGTCCCTGGGGTGCTCTTGTAGGCAGCCAGGGCCTGGCTGAGGGATGCAGGAAGGACATCATCATCGGAGGTGACATTGCAGCTCCACCAGATGTCATTAATGCAGTTCAGGGTGCCTCGGAGCATCTTGGTGAATTCTACCAAGTCAAAGCGCAGGTTCATTGCAGACAGGAGCAGAATCATCTCGTCGCGCCTGGGCAGGGTATCCAGCAGCTCCCCCAGGGTGACCACCACGGTGACCTGTGGCTGCAGCAGGGCCGGGGACAGCTGTGGAGGGGACAGGGGAGGTGTCAGGGACCTGGTGGTACTTACGGCTTCCTGGGGTGGCCCCCTACCCCCAAGGCGTCCCCTTTGTCCCCTCCATCCCTTTGTCAGCCTCTTGTTCCCTCTGACACCCCCTGCCCCTCCCCTCATAGCCTCTTCTGCCCCCTGCCCCTCTGCTGTCCCATCTGCCCCCTGGCTGCCCCTTCTGACACTCCCCACCAGCCCCTGTGTCCCCTCCTCTCCACTGTCCCTCCTATCCCCCACTGCACGCTCCCCTCCATTTCCCCTCCACCCCTCTGTCACCTCCTCCCTTCCTTCTACTCTCTCTTGTTCCCTTTCACATGCCCTATCCCATCCTGCCACTTCCATATCCCCCCATTCCCCATTGCCCCCTCCTCACCCCGTGCACCCTTCCCCCCCTCAGTGTCCCCTCTGTCCCCTCTCCCCGCACCCCCCCCCCACCCCATCTCACCTCTTGTAGCTCCATGGTCACTGGAGACACCTTGGGGATGCGCTGGGGACACTCTGCGGGTCGAAGGAGCCTTGGGATGTCCTCGGTTGCTCTTTGGCACCGCTCGGCCACCTCACGCGCACTGGGGCCAGTGGGAGCGCCATTGATATAGAACGTGATGGTGTCTGGAACTGTCCCCAGCAGGTGATCCTTGGCCAGGCGGGCGTTGGCCTCCCACAGACGCTCAGCCTCAGCCACCTTGACCACAAAGTCCTCGGGGACATTGGGGAGCAACTCATTTGTCCCCTTCAGGGCAGCCTCGATGTCCCCAACCCTGAGCTGAAGCTCCTGGGGGAACGCAGTGGCTTCGTCACACGCGGCCACCAAGCGCTCCAGCAGCCCCAGGGCCACCTGCATCCATTGTCTCACCATGGTGGCCCTTGTTGCCCTGCTGGCAGCCACCCTGGCCTCTCTCCTCACCTGGGCTTCATGCCAGGCCACCCACTCGAGCCCCTCATCCCTGCCCAGGGCCTGACCCAGCTTCACCATGTTTTCCAGAACTGTTCCATAACGGGCAGCCTTGGCCTGCAGCTCCGTGGCCCGGGTAGTGGCAGTGGCCGCATTTTTGGCCGCCTCAGTGGCCACCACCTTCCAGGTGCTGTGGACCTCGGTGGCCTTCCTGGCCAGCTTGGCCCAGCTGTTCACGAGCGCAGCCACCAACCCCTGCCAGTTGATGGCCACCCGTGTCACATGGTCCCAGGTGGTCCCTGAGGTGGTCTTGTAGGCGGCCAGGGCCTGGCTCAGGTAAGCAGGAGGGTCACCATCATTGGAGGTGACATTGTGGCACCACCCGGTGGCATCAGTGCAGTACAGGGTGGCCCGGAGCTCCTTGGTGAAGTCCACGAGGTCCCAGTACAGGCAGCCTGCAGACTGGCTCAGCAGCATCATCTCATCCATCCTGGGCAGGATGGCCAGCAGCTCGCCCAGGGTGGCCACCACGGTGACCTGTGGCTGCAGCAGGGCCAGGGACAGCTGGGGAGGGGACAGAGGAGGTGTCAGGGACCTTGTGGGATCTACGACCTCCTGGGGTGGCCCCTGTCCTCTCCTGGGATCCCCTTTGTCCCCTCCCTGGAGGGCTCTGCTGTCCCCTCTGTCCCTTTGTCACTCCCTCGAACCCTCTGCCACCCCCTGCCACTTCCTGTTCTTCCCCCACTTCACCTCTCTGTTACCGTCCCCCCTTCCTCCTATGTCCTCCTGTCCCATTTCTGACCCCTTGTCCCTCATGCCACCCTCCCCCCCGTCCCCTCCGTCCCCTACTGCCTCTTTTCACCCCCCTTGTGTCCCCTCTGTCACTCCCGTGTCCCCTCTGTCCCCCCACCACCACTCTGGGATTGTTGCACCTCGAGGGGCTCCATGGCAGCTGGGGACACTCCAGGGACACTCCAGGGATGCCTTGGGGACACTCTGGGGAAACTCCGGGTGACAAACACGCCCGGGTAAAGGTTGGGGACACGCAGGAACGGGACGCAGCCAGATGGAGGAAACAGGAAGAGGTGACGACACTGCCCTCCCTCCCCCCACTGTGGAACCATGGCAGGGCACCAGTGTCACCCCCGATGTCCCCAATGGGACCCCAATGTCCCCTCAGGGTCCACAACAAGGCCCAACAATGTCCCCTGATGTCCTGTTGGGGACACTGGGGACACACCAGGGTCATGTTGGGGACACTGTGTGGACGTCAGGGACACGAAGGTCAGGATTCCCAGGGCACACGAAGTTCAGGATTCTCAGGGCACACGAAGTTCAGGATTCTCAGAGTACAAGGAATTCAGGATTCCCAGGGCACACGGAATTCCGGATTCCCGGGGCAAACGAATTTCAAGATTCCCAAGGCACACGAGCAGACGGTGATCGGTCCCTCAGGGCTGAGCTCCAGCGGTGCCAGTGAATTCTCTCTGCAGGGACAGCCTGGCCGTCCTCCTCCGATGTCAAACAGCAACAGAGAGAGGCTGCCCCCAACCCCTGCCCCCCATTCTCCCGCTGTCTCTGTGCCCCCTCCCAGAGAAACTCCCAAAAACCAGAGGAGTTCCCCCTCCCCGCCTTCTCAAGCACTCAGCCATCAGTGCCTCTCAGCAACTCCATGGGAAAAAATTCCACAAGAAACAAGAAAAGAGCAGAAAAACCCAACCCCAACAAGGGCTGGTGGTGGCTGTGGTTTTTGGGGGTTCCAGTGACACCCGGGGCGGGGTGACTGCTCAGCAGCGGGGGGGGGGGGGGGGGGGGGGGGGGGGCCCAAACCACAGCCGGGTGTGAGAAACAAAGTTCAGTCTTTGAAAATTGTAAAAGTTTGATAAGGGCTATAAGAGGATTTTAGCACTTGGCCAAAAAACTGGCCCTTAATTTAACCCATTGTTCTCCAGATTCGGTTCCACTGCAGGGCTACAAACACATTCCTGAGTTTACTGCACGCAAAGCACTTAATGTTCTTTCCTTCAGCTCTTTTGCAGTTTAGAAAGCAGTGGTTTTACCGCATCCTGTACTGCCGCAGCTACATGGGCTGCTTTTTGTCTCTATGTACTTGTATGCTGTGGTATTTGAATACCACAAATAAACAGGAGATATCCAAGTGCTATCATGTCCCGGTTTTCCTGACTTCTCCCTAATCAGTTCTTGACCCTTTGTCCTGGGGTGACGTTATGATGCTTGTATCCCCATTCATATGTTCTGTGCCTTTAAGACCAGCTCTGAAGAGTGGAAGTTTTGTTTGGGTTTCTCTTATCAGGGACACAGAGATGAGCAGTACATAGGGCAGTTTTTTCACTTCTTGCTTTCAGCTTGCTGCTTTGCTTGCTCTCTTTTCAGCTCTCGCTTCTGCTCTGCTTTGGCCTCTGCTTATTAGCTAGTTGTAGCTAAACAGTCCAAATTCCTTCCTGGACTGTTTCTCCTCTCCTGTTTCTGTGACCATCTTGAACCTGCTCCGGACTGGGACCTGGGAACACCGAGAGTTTGCACCTTGTGGCTGCAGCAGCTGCCCCAGCGCCGGAGGGACTGAGAACAGAGCAACCACCCCCGAAAGAGACTTTCTGATTTTGTCAACTTTGTCAGAGCGGTGTCATCTGGTATTGTTCGTTTTGTGTGCTGGGGGTGCTGTGCCTGTCAAATAAACAGGTTCTTTCCACTTCTCTCCGAGGAATTCTTCCCGAACCAGTTGGGGGGGTGAGGGGCCGTGTGTGTTTGCTTTCTGGAGGGGCCCTCCTTTGCAGATTCTTTAACAAATTTGCCCTAAACCAGGACAGTGATCAATAACAATGTGTGAAAGGCATTACAAAAGTGCGAAAGGCAAAACAAATGTACAAAAGACAATTAAAAAATGCAGAAGCCAATACAGGACTGCAGAAGCCAATTATTAAATTGTCATTTACCACCCAGCTCTGCTGCAGGCACAGTGGAAAGCTGGAAGTTCTTGAGGGGACTCATTCACCCCTGTCCCCTGTCCCTGAGTGTCCCCTGAGTGTCCCTGAGTGTCCTCAGAGTGTCCCCGAGTGTCCCTGAGTGTCACCAGTGACATCACCCCAGGAATTCCCATCAGGATTTGGGACAGTATCATTGAAAATTCCCCAAATCTGTCTCAAATACTGCACGGGGAGGGCACAGGTGACAGCAACGATGTCCCTGATGATGTCACTGCCCTTACGTGAAACTTTCCTGCAGCAACCTTGGGATGTCCTTGATGGCTTTTTGGCACCGCTCGGCCACCGTGCGGCTGCCAGGGCCATCCAGGACAACATAGGGACTCAAGAGGATGTTGTCAATGTCCCCAAGTGTCCCCAGAAGGTGCTCCTTGACCAGGCGGGTGCTGGCCTCCCACAGCTGCTCAAACTTGGCCACTTTGGCCATCAAGGCCTGAAGGACATCAGGGGACGCCTCGTTTGTCCCCTTCAGGATGGTCTCAATGTCCCTGAGCTGCCACTCCACGTTCCAGTAGAACAAGGTGGCCTTGTCACACGCAGCCACCAAGTGATACAGCAGCCCCAGGGCCACCACTGCCCAGTGTCCCCTCCTGGTGGCCACCACAGCCTCTCCCATGGCCTCAACGTTGGCTGCCGCCACCTGGCCATCATGCGTGGCCATTTCCAAGGTCACCTCCTCCTTGGCCAGGGCCACCATCAGCAGCTGCTCCATGACCACCTTCTCACGGAGCTTGGTGGCCTCCCTGGCCAGCCAGTCCCAGCTGTCCACGAGCTTGGCCACCAACTCCCGCCATGCCTTGGCCACGGCTCTGACATCGGCCCAGGTGGTCCTGGGGGTGGCCCAGAGAGTGGCCAGGGCCCTTCTCAGGGTGGGGACACGGGAGTGGCCCAGGGAGGTGACACCGCCATGGTCCAAGATGGAACGGAGGCTCCGGGTGAATCTCCTCAGGTCCTCATGCAGGGAGCTTGGTGACTCATGTAGGCACTTGTCCCTGTGTGGCCAAGGCAGGGTGGCCACCACCTCGCCCAGGGTGGCCACCACAGCCACCAGCACTTGCAGCTTTGGAGGGGACACCTGAGGAGGGGACAGGAGAGGTGTCAGGCACCTCATGGCACTTATGGCCTCCTTTGGTGGTCCCTGTGCCCCAGAGGGGTCCCCTTTATCCCTTTGTCCCTTTGTCAAGTCTTGTCCCCGCTGCCACCCACCACCAGACACCGTGTTCTTCCCAGTGTTCCCTCCGCCCCCCTCTCCTCCACCCCCCTGTCGCACCTCTTGGGGCTCCATGCACACTGGGGATATCTTGGGGATGTTCTGGGGACGCTCTGGAGATTGAAGGAGCCTTGGGATGTCCTCGATGGCTCTTTGGCACTGCTCGGCCACCTCACGGGCACTGGGGCTGGCAGGACCACCATTGAAATAGAATTTTATGATGTCATTAAGTGTCTGCCGCAGGTGATCCTTGGCCAGGCGGGCATTGGCCTCCCACAGCCGCTTGGCCTCGGCCACCTTGGCCACCAAGTCCTCAGGGACATTGGGGAATGCCTGATTTGTCCCCTTCAGGGTGGCCTCAATGTCCCTGAGCAGGCGCTGCAGCCCCCAGGGGAACGCGGTGGCTTCGTCACACGCGGCCACCAAGCGCTCCAGCAGCCCCAGGGCCGCCTCCACCCGCTCTCTCTCCATGGTGGCCCTTGTTGCCTCGCTGGCAGCCACCCTGGCCTCTCTCCTCACCTGGGCTTTGTAGGTGTCCTCCTCCTCTACCTCCCCCTCCCCACCCTGGGCCTGACCCAGCTCCACCATGTTTTCCTGAGCTGTCCCATCACGGGCAGCCTCGTCCTGCAACTCCCTGGCCCAGCTGGTACAGAAGGCCTCCCTGTCGGCCGCCTTGGTGGCCAAATCCCTGCAGTTGTTGTGGAGCTTGGTGGCCTTCCTGGCCAGCTTGGCCCACCTGTACACAAGCACAGACACCGACCCCTGCCAATTGCTGGCCGCCATTGTCACACGGTGCCAGTGGGTCCCTGGGGTGCTCTGGTGGGCAGCCAGGGCCTGGCTCAGGGAGACGACAGGGTCATCATCATAGGCGGTGATATTGTGCTGCCACCAGCTGTCCTCAATGCAGTACAGGGTGACCCGTAGCTCCTTGGTGAATTCCTCCAGGACCCAGTAAAAGCACCCTGGGGACATGAACACCAGCATCTCCTGATCCACCTGCAGGGTGTCCAGCAGCTCACCCAGGATGGCCACCACGGTGACCTGTGGCTGCAGCAGGGCCGGGGAAAGCTGGGGAGGGGATAGGGGAGGTGTCAGAGACCTGGTGGCACTTACAGCCTCCTGGGGTGGCCCCTGCCCCCGAGAGGTCCCTTATGTCTCCTCCGTCCCTTTGTCAACCTCTTGTCCCCTCTGCCACACCCTGCCCCTCTCCTCATAGCCCCTCCCACTCCCTGCCCCCAGTGCTGTCCCCTCTGCCACACCCACCACCGCCCGTGTCACCCCTATACCCCATTGCCCCCTCCCGCTCCCCAGTGTTTCCTCTGTCCCGTTCTCACCCCCACAACCATTGCACCTCTTGGAGCTCCATGCTCACTGGGGACATCTTGGGGACACCTTGGCGACACTGTCTGGGTCGAAGGAGCCTTGGGATGTCCTCGGTGGCTCTTTGGCACCGCTCGACCACACCACAGGCACTGGGGCTGACAGGTTCAATATAGATATAGAACTTGAAGATGTAGTCAAGTGTCCCCTGCAGGTGATCCTTGGCCAGGCAGGCGTTGGCCTCCCACAGACGCTCGGCCTCGGCCACCTTGGCCACCAAGTCCTCGGGCACATCTGGAGACTCCTCATTTGTCCCTTCCAGGGCGGCCTTGATGTCCCCAACCCTGTGCTGCAGCTCCCGGGCGAATGCGGTGGCTTCGTCACACGCAGCCACCAAGTGCTCCAGAGGCCACAGGGCCGCCTCCACCCGTTCTCTCTCCATGGTGGCCCTTGTTGCCTTGTTGGCAGCTACCATGGCCTCTCTCTTCACCTGGGCTTCATGCCCAGCCACAACCTCTGCCCCCTCCTCCCTGCCCAGGGCCTGACCCAGCTCCACCATGTTTTCCTGAGCTGTCCCATAACGGGCAGCCTTGTCTTGCAGCTCCCTGGCCCAGGCAGTGGCGGTGGCCGCCGTGGTGGCCAACTCAGTGACCACCTCCCTGCAGGCATTGTGGAGGTTGGTGGCCTTCCTGGCCATCTGGGCCCAGCTGTACACAAGCACAACCATGGACTCCTGCCACTTCCTGGCTGCCATTCTCACTTGGAACCAGGTGGTCCCTGGGGTGCTCCTGTAGGCAGCCAGGGCCTGGCTAAAGGACGTGGGAGGTTCACCCTCAGAGGAGTTATTGCAGTGCCACCAGGTGTCATCAGTGGCACACAGGGTGCCCTGGAACTCTGCGGTGATGCCCACCAGTTCACTGTACAGCCACCTTGGGGACTCGAGCAGCATCAGCATCTCCTCATCCTCCCTGGGCAGGGTGTCCAGCAGCTCACCCAGGGTGGCCACCACGGTGACCTGTGGCTGCAGCAGGGCTGGGGACAGCTGGGGAGGGGAGAGGGGAGGTGTCAGGGACCTGGTGGCACTTACGGCCTCCTGGGGTAGCCCCTGTTCCCTCCTAGGGTCCCCCTTTGTCCCCTCCCTGGAGGGCTCTGCTGTCCCCTCTCTCTCTTTGTCACCCCCCCCCCCCCGATCCCTCTGCCCCCTCCGCCACTTCCTGTTTTCCCCCCCCTTCACCTCTCTGTCACCCTCCCCCCTTCCTCCTATGCCCTCCTGTCCCATTTCTGAACCCCTGTCCCTCCCGCCACCCCCGTGTCCCCTCTGTCACCCCCGTGTCTCGTCTGTCCCCTCCCCCCCCACCACTCCAGTATTGTCGCACCTTGAGGGGCTCCATGGCAGCTGGGGACACTCCAGGGGCACTCCAGAGAAGCCTTGGGGACACTGAGGGGACGCCTTGGGGACCCTCTGGGCACGCTCCGGGGACACTCTGAGGACTCTACAGGTGACAAACACACCTCGATGAAGGTTGGGGACACGCAGGAATGGGGCACGGCCAGATGGAGGAAGCAGGAAGAGGTGATGTCACTGCCCACCCCCGCCGTGGGACCAGGGCAGAGTCCCCAGTGTCCCCTGATATCCCCAATGGGACCCCGATGTCCCCTCAGGGTTTCCAACAAGGCTCAAGTGTCCCCTGATGTCCTACTGGGGACACACCAGGGTCATGTTGGGGACACTGTGGGGACATCAGGGACACAGAATTCAGGATTTCCAGAGTACATGAAATTCAGGATTCCCGGGGCACACGGAGTTCAGGATTCCCAGAGCACACGAATTTCAGGATTCCCGGGCCACACGATCAGACGGTGATCAGTCCCTCAGGGCTGAGCTCCAGCGGTGCCAGTGAATTCTCTCTGCAGGGAGAGCCTGGCCGCCCTCCTCTGATGCCAAAGAGCAACAGAGAGAGGCTGCCCCCAACCCCTGCCCCCCATTCTCCCGCTGTCTCTGTGCCTCCTCCCAGAGAAACTCCCAAAAACCAGAGCAGTTCCCCCTCCCCGCCTTCTCAAGCACTCAGCCATCAGCGCCTCTCAGCAACTCATTGGGGAAAAATTCCACAAGAAACAAGGAAAGAACAGAAAAACCCAACCCCCAACAAGGGCTGGTGGTGGCTGCGGTTTTTGGGGGTTCCAGTGACACCCGGGGCGGGGTCAGTGCTCAGCAGTGAGAGGGCCCAAACCACAGTCCGGTGTAAGAAACAAAGCTCACTCTTTGAAAACTGTAAATGTTTAATAACGGCAATAAAAGGATTTTGGCACTCGGCCAAGGACTGACCCCTCACTTAACCCATTGTTTTCCAGATCCGGTTCCATGACAGGGTTACAAACATGCTCCTGAGTTCAGACATTATTCAAACATTCCCTGGAGGTTTGGATGTTCCAGGAACTGTTGTTTGGTTTGAGCCTCTGACTTGTCTGCAGGACATTCTGTAGATTAGGGCAATATATTTGATTTCTTCTCCTGGTTCCATCCTGTTGTCCTGTTGGGGACACCGGGGACACACCAGGGTCCTGTTGTGGACACTGTATGGACATCACAGACATCGTGGTGACCGAAAACAGGACAGGGGACGTCAGGGTGTCCCCGGTGACCCCAGGGGAAGGAAACGGGGTGTCTCCAAGGGAAGGACATAGGGGCCGCCCCAAGGTCCCCAAAAGGACCCCAGGTGTCCCCAGCTGGACATAAATAAATTCATGATAAATTCATAAATTGCTCTCAGGTTTGTGTCACTGTTATCATCACCTGGAGAGGCTGGGCCCAGGTGTGAGAAACAAAGGAATTGTTTTACACCTGAGTCAGTTACACAAAAGCATTTTAACATTGCATAGTCTCTATTTAACATTGATTATTTGTCTATTTTTTATATATTTGTCGATTTTTAATTTTTTAATATCTATGATATATTGATTTATTACTCTAACATTAAATCGGTTACACGGTGCCCAGATAAACTGATCTATTATATTGTACCAGCAAGCAACTACAAGGAATTATCAATAATCAATAATCCAGTACCAGAGCAAAATTCTTCTGAAAGTATTTTTTAGCAAAAGCCAATGCAGGATTGCAGCAGCCAATGCAGAATTGCAGAAACCAATGCATAATTGCAGAAGCCAATTATTAAATTGTCATCTACGACCCCTGTGGGTGGCCTTGTCCTGCTGGTCCCTGCCCCAGGCGAGGGCCGCGTCCTCGCAGGCATCACAGAGCTTGGTGATCTCCTCGACCAGCTGTTTCCATCACTCCTCGTGTGCAGCCACCAACTCCTGCCAGGCGCTGCCTGTGGCTCTCACATTGGCCCAGGTGGTCCCAGGGGTGGCCCTGAGGGTGGTCAGGGTCTGGCCCAGACAGGGGACACCACGGTGGCCCAGGGAGGTGACACTGCTGTGATTCAGGGTCCTACGGGGGCTCTGGGTGAAGTTCTCCAGGTCCTCATGCAGGGAGTTTAGGGACTTGTGTCAGAACTTGCCCCTGTGTGGCCCTGACTGGGTGGCCACCACCTCACCCAGGGTGGCGACCACGGCCACCAGAGCATGCAGCTGTGGAGGGGACACCTGGGAAGGGGACAGGAGAGTTGTCAGGGACCTGGTGGCGCTTGCCTTGGAGGGCTCTGCTGTCCCCTCTGTCGCTTTGCCATCCCCTGCCCCCTCCTGCCACCACTGTGTCCCCTCTGCCACCCCTCGTGTTCCCTCTGCAGGGACATGGGGACACTGCAAAGGTAACACCAGGGACATGGCACTACCAGCAGCCCAGAGGCACCAGTTGTGCCCCAGGCAGGTGGCACTTGCAGGGCTCTTGCTGACACGAGCAGCTGCTGGCACTTGAGGAGCTGCTGGCACTTGAGAGCTCTTGGTGACGTGAAGAGCTGCTGGCACTCGAGGAGCTGGTGTCACTTGAGGGGCTCTTGGAGACATGAAGAGCTGGTGGCACTTGAGAGTAGGTGGCACTTGAGGGGCTCTTGGTGACACAAGGAGCTGCTGGCACTGGAGGTGCTCTTGGTGACACGAGGAGCTGGTGGCACTTGAGGAACTGGTGGCACTAGAGGAGCTCTTTGTGACACAAGGAGCTGATGGCACTCAAGTGTTCACAAGTCTCCCCAGTGACATCACTACCCTGATGAACTCACAGCAGTGACATCACTGTCCCCGCAGCAGCCTTGGGATGTCCTTGATGGCTTTTTGGCACCGCTCGGCCACCGCGTGGCTGCCGGGGCCACTGGAGACACCTTGGCCACCAGAGGGACTCAAGAGGATCTTGTCAATGAGCTCAAGTGCCCCCAGCAGGTGATCCTTGGCCAGGCGGGTGCTGGCACGCCACAGCCGCTCAAACTCTGCCACTTCGGCCACCAAGGCCGGGGGGACATCAGGGGACGCCTCATTTATCCCCTTCAGGATGGCCTCGATGTCCCTGAGCTGCCACATCATGTTCCAGTAGAACAAGGTGACTCTGTCACACGCGGCCACCAAGCGCTGCAGTGGCTCCAGGGCCACCACTGCCCAATGTCCCCACCTGGTGGCCACCACTGCCCACCTGGTGGCCACCCCAGCTTCTCCCACGGCCTCATTGGTAGCTGCCGCCACCGGGGCATCGTGCGTGGCCATTTCCCAGGTCATGTCCTCCCTGATCAGGGCCACCATCAGCTGCCGGGCCGTGACCACCTTCCTGCAGCCATCTCGGAGCTTGGTGGCCTCTCTGGCCAGCTGGTCCCAGCTGCCCACAAGCTTGACCACCAACGCCGGCCAGGCACTGGCCGTGGCTCTCACATTGGCCAAAGTGGGCCCCAGGGTGGGCCTGAGGGTGGCAATGGCCTGGCCCAGGGAGGGGACCACAGGATGACCCCGGGAGGTGACACCACCGCGGTTCAGGATCTTACGGAGGCTACGGATGAAGTTCTTCACATCTTCATGCAGGGAGTCTTGGGAATTGTGTAGGCAGGTGGCCCTGTGTGGCCCGGTCACAGCGGCCACCACCTCACCCAGGATGGCCACCACGTCCACCATCACCTGCAGCTGCGGAGGGGACACCTGGGGAGGGGACAGGGGAGGTGTCAGGGACCTGGTGGCACTAGTGGCCTCCTGGAGTGGCCCCCTGCCCCCAAGGGGTGCCCTTTTCCCCTCCATCCCTTTGTCAGCCTCTTGTACCCTCTGCCACCCCCCACCAGCCCCCCTGTCCCCTCTCCCCCCTTGTCCCTCCAATCCTGCATTGCCCCTTCCCTCCTGCAGTGTCAGTTCCGTCCCACTCTCTCCCCCACCTCCCCATCGCACCTCTTGGAGCTCCGTGCTCACTGGGGACACCTTGGGGATGCTCTGAGGACACTCTGGGGGTTGAAGGAGTTTTGGGATGTCCTCGATGGCTCTTTGGCACCGCTCGGCCACCCCACAGGCACTGGGGCTGCTGGGACCACTGGTGAACAAGAACTTGATGGCATCTGGAACTGCCTTCAGCAGGTGACCCTTGGCCAGGCGGGCGTTGGCCTCCCACAGCCGCTCAGCCTCGGCCACCTTGGCCACCAAGGCCTTGGGGACTTTGGAAGACTCCTCATTTGTCCCCTTCAGGGCGGCCTCAATGTCCCCGAGCAGGCGCTGCAGCTCCTGGGGGAACGCGGTGGCTTCGTCACACGCGGCCACCAAGCGCTCCAGCAGCCACAGGGACACCTCCAGCCGCTGTCTCACCATGGTGGCCTTTGTTGCCTCTCTGGCAGCCACCCTGGCCTCTCTCCTCACCTGGGCTTCATGCCCGGCCATCACCTCGGCCCCTTCCTCCCTGCCCAGGGCCTGACCCAGCTCCTCCATGTTTTCCTGAGCTGTCCCATCACGGGCAGCCTCGTCCTGCAGCTCCCTGGCCCGGGCGGTGGCACTGGCCACCCTGTCGGCCACCTCAGCAGCCACCTCCGTGCAGGTGTTGTGGAGCTTGGTGGCCTTCCTGGCCAGCTTGGCCCATCTGTCCACAAGCACAGACACCGACCCCTGCCACTTGCTGGCCACCATTGTCACATGGTCCCATTTGGTCCATTCAGTGCTCTTGTAGGCAGTAAGGGCCTGGCTCAGGGAGGTGAGAGGGTCACCATCATTGTAGGTGGGAGGGTCATCATCATTGTAGGTGATATTGCGGTGCCACCAGGTGTCATCTGTGCAGTACAGGGTGACGCGGAGGTTCTCAGTGAAGTCCACCAGGTCCCAGTACAGTCTCACTGTGGACACGGGCAGCATCTCCTCATCCTGCCTGGGCAGGGTGGCCAGCAGCTCACCCAGGATGGCCACTATGGTGACCTGTGGCTGCAGCAGGGCTGGGGTCCGCTGGGGAGGGGACAGGGGAGGTGTCAGAGACCTGGTGGCATTACGGCCTGCTGGGGTGTTCCCCATCCACTGAGGTGTCCTTTTTGTCCTCTCCGTCCCTTTGTCAGTCTCTTGTTCCCTCTCTACCCCCCTGTCCACCCCCTCATAGCCCGTTCCACCCAGTGCTCCCATTGCTGCCCATTCTGCCCCTCCCCCCAGCCCCCATGTCCCCTCTCCCCCCACATGTCCCCTCATCCCCCCCTTTCCCCTCTACCCCTCTGTCACCTCCCCCCTTCCTGCCACTCCCTCCTGTCCCCTTTGTGACTCCCTGTCCCCTCCCGCCATCCTTCCTGTGTACCCCCCATTCCCCCATTGCCACCCCTTCCACCCCAGCGTCCCCTCTGTCCCCCTCTCCCCCACCCCCGTCTCACCTCTTGGAGCTCCATGCTCACTGGGGACACCTTGGGAATGTTTTGGATGCTCTCTGGGGGTTGAAGGAGCCTTGGGATATCCTCAGTGGCTCTTTGGCACCGCTTGGCCACCACACAGGCACTGGGGCTGCTGGGACCACACGTGAAATAGAAGCCAATGATGTCTTGAAGTGTCCCCAGCAGGTGATACTTGGCCAGGCAGGCATTGGCCTCCCACAGCCGCTCGGCCTCAGCCACCTTGGCCACCAAATCCTCAGGGACTTTGGAGGACACCTCATTTGTCCCCTCCAGGGCGGCCTCGATGTCCCCAAGCCTGCGCTGCAGCTCCCGTGGGAATGCGGTGGCTTTGTCACACGCGGCCACCAAGTGCTCCAGCAGCCCAAGGGTCACCTCCATCAGGTGTCTCACCATGGTGGCCCTTGTTGCCTCACTGGCAGCCTCCATGGCCTCTCTTCTCACCTTGCCCTCCCCCCTGCCCAGGACCTGACCCAGCTCCCACATGTTTTCCTTAGCTGTCCTATAAAGGGAAGCCGAGTTGTGCAGCACCCTGGCCCAGGCGGTGGCAGTGTCTGCCCTGTCGGCCGCTTCAGAGGCCACCTTCTTGCAGATGTCATGGAGCTTCATGGCCTTTCTGGCCATGTGGGCCCAGCTCTGCTCAAGCATATCCACTGACCGGTGCCACTTCCTGGCCGCCATTGTCACACGCTTCCGGGATGTCCATGGGGTGCTCTTGTAGGCGGCCAGGACCCGGCTCAGGGGGTTGACAGGGTCATCATCATCAGAGGTGACATTGTGGTGCCTGCAGGTGTCATCAATATAGTTCATGGTGCCCCAGAGCTCATTGGTGAACTCCTCCAGATCCCAGTATGGGCACCCTGGGGACATGAACACCAGCATCTTCTCATCCACCCTGGGCAGGGTGTCCAGCAGCTCCCCCAGTGTGGCCACCACGGTGACCTGTGGCTGCAGCAGGACCAGAGACAGCTGGGGAGGGGACAGGGGAGGTGTCAGGGATCTGGTAGCACTTGCGGCCTCCTGGGGTGGCCCCCCAGCCACCAAGAGGTCTCCTTTATTCCCTCCATCCCTCTGTCAGCCTCTTGTTCCCTCTGCCACCACCCTGCCCCCACTGCTGTCCCTCTGCCACCCCCCTCCATCCTCTGTGTCCCTCCCGTCCCCCTCTCTCCCCCCTCTCCCTCCCCCTTGCCCCGTCGCACCTCTTGGAGCTCCTTGCTCAGTGGGAACACCTTGAGGACACCTTGGGGACGTTTTCGGGGTCGAAGGAGCCTTGGGATGTCCTTGATGGCTCTTCGGCACTGCTCGGCCACCCCAGTGGAGCTATTGTCACCAAAATTGTAGTAGAACTTGACGATGTCATCAACTGCCCCCAGCAGGTAATCCTTGCCCAGGCAGGTGGTGGCATCCCACAGCCACTCGAACTCGGCCACCTTGGCCACCAAGTCCTTGGGGACATTGGGGGACGCCTCATTTGTCCCCTTCAGGGCAGCCTCAATGTCCCCAAACCTTTGCTGCAGCTCCCGGTGGAACTTGCTGGCTTCGTCACACGCGTCCACCAAGCGCTCCAGCCGCCCCAGGGCCACCTCCAGCTGCTGTCTCCTCCTGGTGGCCCTTGTTGCCTGGGTGGCTGCCACCCTGGCCTGTTCCCTCATCTGGGCTCCATGCCCGGCCACCACCTCAGCCCCCTCCTCCCTGCCCAAGGCCTGACCCAGCTCCACCATGTTTTCCTGAGCTGTCCCATAATGGGCAGCCTTATTCTGCAGCTCCCTGGGCCGGGCGGTAGCGGTGGCCTTCTCAGAGGCTGCCTCAGTGACCACATCCCTGCAGGCATTGCGGAGCTTGGTGGTCTTCCTGGCCAGCTCATCCCAGCTGTCCGCAAGCACTGACACGCGCCACATGCTGGCTGCTGTTGTCACATTGAACCAGGTGGTCCATGGTGTGCTCTCGTAGGCGGCCAGGGCCCGGCTCAGGGAGGTGACAGGGTAACCAACACTGTTGCAGTCCTTGCAGTGGTACCAGACACACTTAGTGTACCTCATCGCTTTCCAGAGCTCATAGGTAAATTCCTTCAGGTCCCTGTGCAGGCACCCTGGGGGCAACAGCAGCATCATCTCCTCATCCCGCCTGGGCAGGGTGTCCAGCAGCTCGCCCAGGATGGCCACCACGGTGACCTGTGGCTGCAGCAGGGCTGGGGACAGCTGGGGAGGGGACAGGGGAGGTGTCAGGGACCTGGTGGCACTTAGGGCCTCCTGGGGTGGCACCCTGCCCCTGAGGGGTCCCATTTGTCCCTCCATCTTTTTGTCAGCCTCTTGTTCCCTCTGCCACCCCCTGACCCTCCCCTCATAGCCCCTCCCACCCCCTGCCCCCAATGCTGTCCCCTCTGCCACACCTGCCAGCCCCCCATGTCACCTCCCCACCCTGTAGCCTCCATCCCCCTCTGCCCCCTTACCCCTTTTCCCTCCACTCATCTGTCACCTCCCCCCTTCCTGCCACTCCCTCCTGTCCCCTCCCTCCATCCCCATGTTCCCTCCATCGCCAATAATTGCCCCTTCCCCCTCAGTGTCCCCTCAGTCCCCCTCTCCTCCCCCCGCTCTGTCCCCCCTCGCCCGTTGAACCTCTTGGGGCTCCGTGCTCACTGGGGACAACTTGGGGAAACTCTGGGTACACTCTGAGGGTTGAAGGAGCCTTGGGATGTCCTCGATGGCTCTTTGACACCGCTCGGCCACCTCACAGGGGCTGTTGGGACCACCATTGAACAAGAACTTGATGTCTGGAACTGCCCCCAGCAGGTGATCCTTGACCAGGCGGGCGTTGGCCTCCCACAGCCGCTGGGCCTCGGCCACCTTGGCCACCAAGTCCTCAGGGACATCAGGGGATGCCTCATTTGTCTCCTTCAGAGCAGTCTCGATGTCTCTGAGCAGGCGCTGCAGCTCCCGGGGGAACGCAGTGGCTTCGTCACACGCGGCCACCAAGCGCTCCAGCAGCCCCAGGGCCGCATCCACCCGCTGTCTCACCATGGTGGCCCTTGCTGCCTCTCTGGCAGCCTCCATGGCCTCTCTCCTCTTCTGGGCTTTATAGGTGTCCTGCTCTTCGGCCCCCTCCTCCCCGCCAAGGGCCTGACCCACCTCTCCCATGTTTTCCTGAGCTAGCACATAAAGGGCAGTCCAGTCTTGCTGCTCCCTGGCTGTGCCCACCCTGTCGGCCGCCTCACTGGCCACGTCTCTGCAGGTGTCGTGGAGCTTGGTGGCTGCCCTGGCCAGCCGGGTCCACCTGTCCACAAGCACAGACACCAACCCCTGCCACTCCCTGGCCGCCATTGTCACATCATTCCAGGTGATCCCTGGGTTGCTCCTCCAGGCTTCCAGGGCCTGCCTCAGGGTGGTGACAGGATCCTTATCATCAGAGGTGACATTGCGGTGCCACCAGGTGTCATCAACACAGTACAGGGTGACCCGGAGCTCCCTGGTGAAGTCCGCCAGGTCCCAGTACAGGCTCAGTGCAGACACGGGCAGCAGCATCTCGTCCCTCCTGGGCAGGGTGGCCAGCAGCTCACCCAGGGTGGCCACCACAGTGACCTGTGGCTGCAGCAGGGCCACGGAGAGCTGGGGAGGGGACACGGGAGGTGTCAGGGACCTGGTGGCACTTGTGGCCTCCTTGGGTGGTCCCCTGACATTGAGTAGTCCCCTTTGTCCCCTCTGTCCTTTTGTCAGCCTCTTGTTCCCTCTGTCCTGCACTTCCCCTTCCCTTGTAGCCCTTCCTCCCCCTGCTCCCTCTGCTGTCTCTTATGTCAGCACCTATGTCCCCTCCCCTCCTTATTCCCTCCATTACCCACTGCCCCCTTCCCGCCTTTCCCCTCCCCCTCTCTGTCACCTCCCCCCTTCCAGCCACACCCTCCTGTCCTCTTTGTGACCCCCTGGCCCCTCCTGCCACCTCCCGTGTCCACCCCATCACCTATTGCCCCCTCCTCCCTAGTGTCCCCTCTGTCCCCCTCTCCCCCCATCCCTCTGTCGCACCTCTTGGAGCTCCATGCACACTGGGAACCCCTTGGGGACACCTTGGGGATGCTCTGGGGGTTGAAGGAGCCTTGGGATGTCCTCAATGGCTCTTTGGCACCACTCGGCCACCCCGCAGGCACTGGGGCTGGGGGGACCAGCAGTGAAATAGAAGCTGATCATGTCTTGAAGTGTCCCCAGCAGGTGATCCTTGGCGAGGCGTGCGTTGGCTTCCCACAGACGCTCAGCCTCGGCCACCTTGGCCACGAAGTCCTCGGGGACATCGGGGGACGCCTCATTTGTCCCCTCCAGGGCGGCCTCGATGTCTCTGAGCCACCACTGCAGCACCCGGGGGAACGCGGTGGCTTCGTCACACGCAGCCACCAAGTGCTCCAGCAGCCCCAGGGACACCTCCAGCCACTGTCTCACCATGGTGGCCCTTGTTGCCTCACTGGCAGCCACCCTGGCCTCTCTCCTCACCTGGGCTCCATGCCCGGCCACCACCTCGGCCCCCTCCTCCCTGCCCAGGGCCTGACCCAGCTCCACCATGTTTTCCTGAGCTGTCCCATCACGGGCAGCCTCGTCCTGCAGCTCCCTGGCCTGGGCGGTGGCTGTGGCCGCCTTGGTGGCCAAATCCCAGCAGGTGTCATGGAGCTTGGTGGCTTTCTCAGCCAGCTTGGCCCACCTGCTCAGAAACGCATACGCCGAGCTGTGCCACTTGCTGGCTGCCATTGTCACACGGTGCCTGTGGGTCCCTGGGGTGCTCTTGTAGGCAGCCAGGGCCTGGCTCAGGAAGGTTACAGGGTCATCATCATCATTGGCGGTGTCATTGTGGCGCCACCAGGTGCCCTCAATGCAGTACAGGGTGACCCGGATGTCCCTGGTGAAGTCCTCCAGGTCGCGGTACAGTCTCCCTGCAGACCCGAGCAGCATCATCTCCTTGTCCCGCCTGGGCAGGGTGTCCAGCAGCTCACCCAGGGTAGCCACCACGGTGACCTGTGGCTGCAGCAGGGCTGGGGACAGCTGGGGACGGGACAGGGGAGGTATCAGGGACCTGGTGGCCCCTGGCCCCCGAGGGGTTCCTTTTGTCCCTTCCATTCATTTCTCAGTCTCTTGTTCCTTCTGCCACCCCCTCCCCTTGTAGTCCTTCCCACTTCCCTCCCCCAATGCTGTCCCCTCTGTCACCCTCAGCAGGCCCCGTGTCGTCTCCCTCCCCAGTGTTCCCTCTGTCCCTCCGCCTCTCCCCACCCCCCAGCCGTGTCACACCTCTTGGAGCTCCATGCTCACTGGGGACTCCCTGGGGACACTCTGGGGACACTCCGGAGGTTGAAGGAGCCTTGAGATGTCCTCGATGGCTCTTTGGCACCGCTCGGCCACCCCACAGGCACTGGGGCTGGCGGGAGCACCAGTGAACAAGAACTTGATGGCATCTGGAAATGTCCTCACCAGGTGACATGTGGCCTGGCGGGCATTGGCCTCCCACAGCCGCTTGGCCACGGCCGCCTTGGCCACCAAGGCCTCGGGGACATTGGAGGATTTCGTCTTTCTCCCCTCTACGGTGGCCTTCATATCATCGACCAGGTGCTCCAGCTCCCGGGGGAAGGTGGAGGCTTCGTCACACGCGGCCACCAAGCGCTCCAGCAGCCCCAGGGCCGCCTCCAGCCGCTGTCTCACCATGGTGGCCCTTGTTGCCTCGCTGGCAGCCACCCTGGCCTGTCCCCTCACCTGGGCTTCATGCCCAGCCACCACCTCGGCCCCCTCCTGCCCGCCCAGGGCCTGACCCAGCTCCACCATGTTTTCCTGAGCTGTCCCATTACGGGCAGCCTTGTCTTGCAGCTCCCTGGCCCAGACAGTGGCAGTGGCCACCATGTTGGCTGCCTCAGTGGCCACCTCCTTGCAGGTGTCATGGAGCTTGGTGGCTTTCTTGGCCAGCTGAACCCACCTGTCTGTGAGCGCTCCCAGTGGCATGTACCATCTGGCTAACGGCCAGAGCACACGTTTATGGGGAGGGGGCCCTGGGGTGCTCTCATAGGTGACCAGGGCCTGGCTCAGGGAGGTGAGAATGTTTTTATCATCGTTGGTGGCATTCCAGCCCCACCAGGTGTCATCAGTGCGGTACAGGGTGGCCCGGAGTTCCCTGGTGAATTCCTCCAGGTCCCGGTGCAGGCTCACTGCAGACCCGAGCAGCATCTCGTTCTCCCTGGGCAGGGTGCCCAGCAGCTCACCCAGGATGGCCACAGCGCTGTCCTGTGGCTGCAGCAGGGCTGGGCACAGCTGGGGAGGGGACAGGGGAGATTTCAGGGTCATGGTGGCACTTGTGGCCTCCTGGGCTGGCGCCTGTGCCCTCCTGAGGTCCCCTTTGTCCCCTCCCTGGAGGGCTCTGCTGTGCCCTCTGTCCCTTTGTCACCCTCTCCAACACCTCTGCCACCCCCTGCCACCTCCTGTTGTCCTCTCCTGTGGAGAGATTTATTAATAATTGGTTAGCTGAGAAAGGCCACGCTGAAATAATGCCGCTGGTTAAGCTGAAAGAGAAAAGCCAGCAGTCAGCAAGCTAAAAGGAAAGGTCAGCAGTGACCTTGCTGCAACATGAGGAAAGGGAGTAGAGATATTCCTGAATATATCCTGAGAATATGTGAAAAGTATCAAAAGTAGAACCATAGGAATGTAGAAGTAGGCGTAGATGCTGATATGTAAGCTGACCAATCCTGAGCTCAACTTTTGCAATATGTATGAAGCTCATTATTAACTGTATTTAACCCGCCGTACTGATCAATAAAATTGGGCCTATGATGATCAACGGATGTCTGGGTCTCCTTCCTTCGACAAATGGTGGAGAATGCGGGCATAACCGAATCTCTACCCTTTTTCTCGGAATAAAAGAAAAAGGGATTACGCCACGGTCGGGAAGTTGGGTTTGGGTCCCCCTGCAGCAGGGACGGTGCCGGAATTTGAAGCACCCTTAAGGTTCACAACGGTGACTTAAGCCAATACGTGCCGCCGGAGCCTGGAGAGCTGCAACAGCGCTGATTAATAGGTATGGATAGGCAAGCGGCATATGATTTATTTACCGCCTATTTAGAGCGGCGTGGGATAAAGGGGATAGATTTAAAAAAGGAGTTACCAGGGTTATTAGCCTATGGCCATGCTAAGGGTATTTTTTCTAATCCTCATACAGTTCATGAGCTAGCAGAGTGGAAGAAGTTTGGGGAAATATTGTGGGATACAGTGTTGGACGATGATAAGTCAGCAAAGAAATTCGGGAAGTTATGGCGGGTGGTGTATAACACGTTACTGCAGCAGGTCTCTGAGAGAAAGGCAGCAGAAAGGGCAACAGAAGCTCATAGGAGGAATATAGGGTATGGTCGTGAGGATGATTCCCTGGCACCTTCTGTAACTAAAATACTTATGCCTAAGGGTCCCCAGGAAAGTAGTGTGGAAGATTTTCCTATAGGCGCAGTGGAACCGTCTGCACCTTTCCTGTCTGAGGGGGAGGGCGAGTCGGATGGTGGGGGTAAGAGCAAACCAGCTTTGCCTCCGCTACCGGCTTCGGGCGGGTCGGATGGTGGGGGTGTGAGCAAGCCAGCTTTGCCTCCGCTACCGGCTTCGGGCGGGTCGGACGGTGGGAGTGGGAGCGAGCCAGCTTCGCCTCTGCCGTCAGCCTTGCCTCCGCCGCTTCCCCTCAATGAGCTGGCTCCGGTTACAGCTTCGGCGGGGGGGCTGATTGCCCCCCGCGGGCCGTCTCAGCCTGAGCCGGCTCCGGTTTCACTGTCAGCTCCAGCGGGGGGGCCCCTGCTTCCCCCGCGCGAGCCAGCCTCTGCTTCACTGCCTTCCCCGTGCAAAAACTCGGTGCCTGCACCGAAGCGCCAGCAGCATAGCACCCTTAAAGAGCCAGATCCCATCCCAGGGGCACACCGTGATCCATGGGGGGAGATGGCTAAACAGAGGAGGGAAGCTTGGGCTGCTTTGGCGAAAGAAGTAATGCAAATGGGGGATGGTGAGGCGGTGGAAATAGCTTCTAGTCTTGCATGCCCAGTTACATACACACCACACTATGATGCACAGGGGAACCTTACGCATAATATAGCAGAATATACTCCCTTAGATTGGAAGCTGTTAACTCAGCTACGTTCTACGGTTAGTCAGTTTGGAGTAAAAAGTGAACCTGTTAAGCAAATGCTAGATTATCTTTTTAATACTCAGGTTTTATGTCCTAATGATTTAAGAGGAATAGTTCGGTTGATATTCACTCAGCATCAGCAGTTGTTGTTTAATGCACATGACCCATTACATGGAGTAACAGTAAAGGAGCTGATGGGCTTAGAGGCATTTTTACGTACAGAGGCACAGATGATATCGGGAGAAGATAAACTTAGGGAGTCTATGTGGTTAGTGCGTGCTGCAATAGACATGGTTAAAGAGCCAGGAGGGTTACCGGTTTATATGGGCATTAAACAAGGTAGAGAAGAATCATTTGGAAATTTTATCGATAGAGCAGCTACTGCTATAGATCGGGCTGGTGTTGCAGGGCCCTATTGAAGTAGTGTGCCTTGCAAAATAGCAATCCAGCAACCCAAAGAGTGTTAGCTGCTTTAGGGGCAAATTGGGCTATTGAGGAAACATTAGAGTGAATGGCATTAATGCCAACAGCTTCACAGGCATTTATAGTAGAAGCCTTAAAGGAATTAGGATTAGGGTTGCAAAAGCATAGTCTACTCAGAGTCAGGTGTTAGCTGCTCTTGCTCCTCTCCGAAGAGGCTCACTGGCAGTCACGTAAAGAGGCTCGAGACCATTCATCAAGTGTTACCGATGCGGCAATGAGGGACAGACACAAGTTGCCACCGTGTCATCGGAGACACCAGCTGCTGCCGTAACATCGCTGCTACCTCCTGCCTGCAACCCGCAACAACAGGGAGCCTCGGCTTGGACTTATCAGCAGCAGTAGACGTCACACTAAGGACGAACCGGCCTGAGAGGATACCCACTGGAGTAAAGGGCCCTCTTATATTAAATGGACAAACATGTGGAGCATTATTGCTGGGACGTTCCTCTACAACTATGTTGGGATTATTTGTTTTGCCTGGTGTTATCGATGCAGACTTTACTGGGGAAATACAAATCATGGCTTACACCCTTTATCCTCCGATTAAAATTACAAAGGGACAACGCATTGCACAATTGGTACCACTGTCACAAATGACATCAGGAATACAATCATTTACTGGACAAACACGGGATGAAAAAGGTTTTGGTTCTACTGGTGTTACACTTTTAATTGTGGATTTACAAAATAGACCAAAGCAAAAGGTTGGAATTACTTATGGGCATCAAAGCATAACCCTTTATGGACTATTGGATACAGGACAATTGGACATTAAAACTTTACATGATGCACAGAAGTTGCTGGGAGACTTACAGTGGCTGAAGCCTATTGTGGGAATACCAAATCATTTACTAGAAGCCCTACGGCCTTTGTTGAGAGGCGTGGACCCTACTACTCCTGTACACCTGACAAAGGAGCATCATCTTGCTTTGCAGCAAATTAGTAACTGTGTACAGCAAGGGTATGTGTCTCGTCGACAACTCGACCACCCCATTGACCTTACTATCTGAAATAGCCCTTGCCACTTGCTTGGTGCTCTCTCTCAGTTGCAAAAGAAAACGGGGGAGATACGGGTGTTGGAATGGTTATCACCACCACTACAGTATAAGAAAACAATATCTTCAAAAATTGAACAATTGGCTGCATTAATCAAAAAGGGGCATCTCAGAATTCTTGAAGTGGATGGTAGAGAAACTGCTACTATTACATTGCCTATGGAAAAAGAAACCTTGGACTGGTACTTGATTAATTCAAAGAATTTACAAGAAGCATTATTAATGTCACCTGCTAAAGTAGAGACTAGTAAATTAGTGCCTAGAGTTTTGCAATGGATGACAGAATGGAACTGGATTACTCGACCTTTGAGAGAAGAAAACCCCATAGAAGGAGCTATTACAGCCTTTACAGATGCAGGAAAGAAATCAAGGCGTGCTGCTGTTACCTGGCAAGAAAAGGGACAATGGAAGCATCAACTCCTCACAGCAGACCCTGCAGATAGCTTACAAACTCTGGAATTGTTAGCAGTAGTATGGGCGGTATCCAACTTACAGGAGCCTTTAAATGTGGTCACAGACTCTATGTATGTTGCAGGAGTAGTCAAACGAATAGAGGAAGCAGCAATTAAGGAAGTGAATAATAAACGATTGTATGAGTTACTGATACAGTTAAGGAAGGCTTTACGAGAAAAGAATGCAGCATATTCTGTGATTCATATTAGGAGTCATAAATGGTCTGAAGGTTTAGGAGAAGGGAATGAACGTGCAGATAAATTGGTTACCCTACCCATTGATAATTCTTGTCCTATTGACAAGCACACATTGGCCAGAGAAGCACATAGTAGATATCATCAAAATGCAAGAGGTTTAGCAAAACACTTTGAGCTGAGTTTGTCAGAAGCCAAGGCCATTGTCAGAGCATGTCCAACATGTAGTTATCATAATGGTGGGATAGGTCTAGGCATCGGGGTTAATCCTCGAGGTTTAGAAATAAATGAGAAATGGCAAATGGATGTTACACACATAGCCAGATTTGGTAAAGTCAAGCATGTGCACGTCACCATAGATACATATAGTCATTACATATGGGCTACAGCTCAAGCAGGAGAGAAAGCTACACATGTTATCAGACACCTGTTAAGTTGTTTCGCTGTTATGGGAGTTCCAAAGAGTATTAAAACCGATAATGGTCCAGCTTATGTAAGTGCTAGGGTTCGAAAATTTTTGAATCAGTGGTCTGTTAAGCACGTGACAGGTATTCCACACTCTCCTACTGGACAGGCAATAGTGGAAAGAGCAAACGGTACCCTTAAGCAGTATATTGAAAAACATCAAGATTTGGCAGATCCACAAGCATGTTTGGCTAAGGTTTTGTATGTGATTAACCATTTATGCATTTTTGGGGAAGATGATACCCCCCCCTGCAATGAAACATCATCTGAGGTCAGGTCAGGAAAATACTAAGGAAACAGATGTCTGGGTTAAGTATAAGAACCCGAGTACAGGACTATGGGAAAAACCTGCAAAAGTATTATATTGGGGTCGGGGGTATCTTTGTGTTTCCTCACCTACAGGGCCTTTGTGGGTGCCTGCTAAGTGGACTAAACCTGTTTTTGATGCAGCCTCTGGTGGATCGCCTCACGGAGGAGGACAGGGAGCGACTGGGGAAGAAACTGTTTCTAGTCCTACAACCACTACTGTTACAATTGAAGAGGTGCTCGGAAGCGTTGGACAGAGCACTGACACATCACTATCGGACAGCCCAGGAGCTGATTGGTTTTATTGACTCATTATCAACTTTTCATTTAACGAATCCAGCGAAACTACCTTGCCTTGACTGTTACAATCCACATTGTGCTGCCTGGATAGCTCTACGTTGTGGGGGTTGTGAAAGAACTTTTTGGATAGAACAATCACTATTGTGGGATTTGTGGTGTCATACTTGTGAACAAGAGCACACGTGGGGTAAAAGTTGGCAAGATGAATTAAGGAGACAAACAGGGCAAAATGCATATATAGCTTTAAATCTTTATGAGTCTCCTGAACAGAAAATTCTTGCTTATTATCGATGGGAACTACAATGTATTGTGAATAGAATTAAGGTTCAAAGTAAATCACGTATAGTTTCTATAAGGTGTAGGAAATTAGTGCCTTTAACACAGCATTCAGTTGTAGGACCCTTCAAAGGGGATCCTGATAGAGCATTAGATTGCTGCATTGACAAGTTGCAAAAATTGAGTTTGCAAGTGGCAGGACCAGTGAGATCAGGAGCAGCAAGATTAAAGACAGATAAGAAAAAGAAGGCAAAAGGGGAAGGGTCTCATTTGAATAAGGGTATCAGTGATTGCTAATTAATTTTCTATGATTAGAACACTTTTACAGTTGTGGGATCCTCGGGAAGATATAGTTGTTGAGGAGGATAACGAACAAGAACTACGATTACGAAATAAGATACACCTTGTGTTAAAGAGAGACCTTGAGCTGTTAGCCTCATACAGTAAAAAGGCAGAAGAGGCTTTGCGATCACCTCCATTGAATTGGTTGCTTTGGATTGAAGAACCACAATTTTATACTGGTCCCTACTTATATTCACTTCCTTGTTATGTTTGCAAAAGGGATAATGATAAATGCTATGCATGGGTAGCTTTGCATTGTGCAGATTGTAATCAGGTTTATTGGTATTCACAGAGGTCAGTATATTATTTATGGTGTAAACCTTGTTCTGGAAAGTGGATTCGAAATTATTTCTGGGTTAGAGCTCTTGAACAAAGTACTGGCCTGCCAGGACGGACAAGATTACAGCTTTTTGAGAGCGCAGAACAAGTGATTATAGCATATCTTAGGTGGAAGTTGCAGGAAAACCTTAGAGTATTTGAAATTACTAAAGCCTCACGCATCATAGCAGCTCGCCGTAAAGCTGATTTGCCTTCAAACTTATCTCATGCTATACCTGTGAGCAAGGATGCTGATTTAGAATTAGATCAGTATATTAAAAAATTAACTCAGCCTTACAATAGACAATCTAACAAACCAGGGAAAAGACAGCGAAGAAAGGAAAAACAACGCAAGCAGAAGGAAGAAAGGGAGAAGCAAAGCAAGCAGAAAGAAAAATGAGGTTTGTTCTTGTTATACTGCTCAATGCTGTAGCAAGTGAAGCAGCAGGAATAACACACTTTAGTCAACCAAGGGAAAATTTATGGGTGACACTTGCTAATCAAACTAACCAATCATCACTTTGTCTTAGTCTTGGAGGAGTCACTAACCCATTTCGAACATGCCTGGTGGGACTTCCGGTGTGGTCTCCTGGAGAATTTTGCAGTTTGATAAACAACCAAACCTTATGTATGTCTAACATGTCAAACATCACATTGCCAGTGCAACAAGGGTATACTGCAGGTCAGAGTGATGGCTATCGACAATGCTTACTAATCCAATCACTTAACACCTCTTTGCATTCTCCTCCTGAGGAACTGGATCTTTTTGGAAGTACAAATGCCAGCGTATCTAACACTACAGCTGGTGGATGGTTTAGCTTCAGACTTTCGGGTGCTCAGAATTTAAACCAACCTAAAGAAACATGGGCCACCCTAGATTCATCCCTGAATGTGAGTGAATTCTCTCCACAGCATTACAATCAATGTAACGGCACAAATATCACAGCACCAATGAAATTACCCACAGGAATATTTTTGATTTGTGGAGACAGGGCGTGGAATGGTATACCAGCTAAACCACAGGGTGGACCCTGTTATTTGGGAAAATTGTCACTGTTTCACCCTAATGTGTCCTTGCTAATGCAGCTGAGTCAAAATTCAAACAGGAAAAAACGTAGCATACATGACTTAGACTGCAGCAAGATAGGAGATCCACGGTTTTGGGGCACATTCAAACAGGTGGTGGTTTCAACTATCATGCCAGGAGGATCTGCCAATAAAGCTATGAATTTAGCAAAACAATTAGGATGCTGGGCAAGGGATGAGCTGAACAAGACATCACAAATTCTAGACATGTTAACTGCAGATGTGCAAAGTGTTAACCATGCTGTTTTGCAGAATAGAGCTGCTGTAGATTTTTTGCTCTTAGCACAAGGGCATGGATGTGAAGAGTTCGAGGGAATGTGTTGCATGAATCTGTCTGATCATTCGGTGTCCATTCACTCTAAGATAAAAGAATTGCAACAGGGACTTCACAAACTTAAGGAAGAAGACGGTTTAGGAATTGACGAATGGCTTAAAGGCTTAGGACTTGGACCGTGGCTGAGGAACCTTGTGATCTATGCTATAGGCCTGCTGGGTGTAATCTTACTGTTTTTGCTTATTTTGCCTTGTATCTTTAACTGTATTCAAAACATGGTTAGCCGTACAATAGCAAAAACATGGCAAACTAATCTCCTTGCGCAAGAAGAAAACGGGGGAAATGTGGAGAGATTTATTAATAATTGGTTAGCTGAGAAAGGCCACGCTGAAATAATGCCGCTGGTTAAGCTGAAAGAGAAAAGCCAGCAGTCAGCAAGCTAAAAGGAAAGGTCAGCAGTGACCTTGCTGCAACATGAGGAAAGGGAGTAGAGATATTCCTGAATATATCCTGAGAATATGTGAAAAGTATCAAAAGTAGAACCATAGGAATGTAGAAGTAGGCGTAGATGCTGATATGTAAGCTGACCAATCCTGAGCTCAACTTTTGCAATATGTATGAAGCTCATTATTAACTGTATTTAACCCGCCGTACTGATCAATAAAATTGGGCCTATGATGATCAACGGATGTCTGGGTCTCCTTCCTTCGACACTCTCCCACCTCTCTGTCACCTTCCCCCTTCCTACTGTGCCCTCCTGTCCCCTTTGCGACCCCGTCCATCCCGCCACCCCCATGTCCCCTCCGTCCCCCACTCCCTCCTTTCATACTGCTTCCCCCCTCGTGTCCCCTCTGTCCCCTCCCCCCCCACCACTCCAGGATTGTCGCACCTCGAGGGGCTCCATGGCATCTGGGGACACTCCAGGGACACTCCGGGGATGCCGTGGGGACACTCTGGGGACACTCCACAGCCACTATGGGTGACAAACACGCCCGTGGGAATGTTGGGGACACGCAGGAACGCAGCGCGGCTGCATAGGGGAAACAGGAAGAGGTGATGTCACCGCCACCCCTCCCCCACTGTGGAACCAGGGCAGGGCCCCAATGTCCCTCCCGATGTCCCCAATGGGACCCCAATGTCCCCTCAGGGTCCCCAACAAGGCTCAAGTGTCCCCCAATGTCCTGCTGGGGACTCGTGTGACACACCAGGGACCTGTTGGGGACACTGTGGGGACATCGGGGACATCGGGTGAGCCAAAATGGGACAGGGGACGTCAGGGTGGCCCCAGTGTCCCCCAGGGAAGCACACGGGGGTGTCCCCAAGGGAAAGGTATGGGGGTGTCCCCAGGGTCCCCAACAGGACCCCAGTGAGTCTCTGGTGTCCCCAGCTGGACATCAGGGTCACTTGTGGGGGAAATCAGGCCAGCACCAGGGCCATGTGGGGACACTCAGGGGACATCGGGGTCCCATTGGGGACATTGGGGAGATATTTGGGACCCTGCCCTGTCCCCACATGTCGGGGGGGCAGGGCAGACAGTGAGGTCACCTCTTCCTGCTTCCTCCATCAGGCTGTGCCACATTCCCGTGTGTCCCCAGCTGGTACCTGGGTGTGTTTGTCACCCGGAGTGTCCCCAGAGTATCTCCAGAGTGTCACCCAAAGTGTCCCCAGAATGTCCCCAGGGGCCATGGAGCCCCTCAGGGTGTGACAATCCCGGTGTGGGGGGACATGGGGGTGACAGAGGGGACAGGATGGTATGGTAGGAAGGGGGGAGGTGACAGAGGGGTGGAGGGGGCCAAGGGTGGCAGAGGGGACAGTGACAGGGTGGCAAGGGGTGGCAGAGGGGATGACAGAGTGGCAAAGAGAGAGAGGGGACAGCAGAGCCCCCCAGGGAGGGGACAAAGGGGACCCCAGGAGGCCACAAGTGCCACCAGGTCCCTGACACCTCCCCTGTCCCCTGCTCAGGTGTCCCCTTCTCAGGTGCTTGGGGCTCTGGTGGCCGTGGTGCCACCCTGGGCAAGGTGGTGGCCACTGTGACCAGGCCACCGAGGGACGAGCAGCTGCTCGTGTCCCCAGAGTCCCTGAGGAGCTTTGCCTGGGGCCTCCATAACGCCCTGAACCACCATGGTGTCACCTCCCTGGGCCACCGCGATGTCCCCTCCCTCAGCCAGGCCCTGGCCACCCTCAGGTCCACCCCGGGGCCACCTGGGCCAAGGTGAGAGCCTCAGCCTGGGCCTGGCGGGAGTCGGTGGCCCTGCTGGCCCAGAGCCTGGGGGGCCTCTGAGCTCTGCGAGGCTTGTGAGGACAAGGCCACCACTGAGGCCACCACTGAGGTCACCGCCAATGCCACCAGGAGCTGCAGGCCACTGCAGGCCACTGAGGCCACCACTGAGGCCACCACCAGGCCAGGGACCTGCAGGATGAGGCCACATCAGGGAGACAGCTGGGGACAACTCGATGGCCATGGCCCAGCAGCTCCTGCTGGCCCTGGACAGGGAGGAGGTGGCTTCGGCAGGGGCTGCATATCAGGATTGGGTGGCAGTGGCCACTGAGGAGGAGGAGGCAGCCAGTGAGGATGGGACAGTGCTCGGAAGTGGCCCTGGGGCTGCTGGAGCACTTGGTGATTGTGTGTGACAGAGCCAGGTATTTCATCTTTGAGAGGCCATCCTGAAGGGGACAAATGAGGTGTCCCCCAATGTCCCCAGGGCCTTGGTGGCCACAGGGCCCACCTGGCCACACATCACCTGATGGGGACACTTGGGGACCTCTGCAGGCTCCTCACAAAGCCCCCTGAGAGCTCTTGTGGCTGTGGTAGCCCTGGTGGCTCCGATGGCCACATGGCGGCCGAGCGGTGCCAAAAAGCCATCAAGGACATCTTGAGGCTGCTGTGGGGCGAGTGATGTCTCCGCTGTGACGTTGTTGAGGGTGATGACATTATTTGGGACATCGCTGCTGTCACCTGTGCCGTCTCCCCTCCCTACATGGGAGATTTGAGACAAATCTGGGGAATTTTCTGGGAATTTCCATTGACACTGTCCCAAATCCACATGGGGATTCCTGGGGTGACGTCACTGGGGACACTCAGGGACACTCTGGGGAGACACAGTGGAACTCTGGGAGAGTCTGAGGACACTCAGGGACATGCAGGGATACTCAGGAAAAATCCAGAAGGACACTCAGGGACATTCAGTGACACTCTGGGACAACTCTGGGACACACTGGGGACACGCAGGGACACTCAGGGACACTCAGGAACACTCAGGGACATACTGGGGACACACAGGGACAGGGGAGAATGGATCCCCTCAGCAGCTTCCAGCTTTCCACTGTGCCTGCAGCGCAGCTGGGTCATAAATGACAATTCAATAATTGGTTTCTGTAATTCTGCATTGAGTGCTGCAGTTATACATTGGCTGCAGCAATTCTGCATTGGCTTTTGCTAAAAAATACTTTCATCAGAATTTTGCTCTGGTACTTGATTATTGATTTTTGATAATTCCTTGTAGCTGCCTGCTGGTACAATATAATAGATCAGTTTATCTGTGTAGGCAATTTAATGCTGGAGTAATAAATAGATATTATATCATGAGCCTTAAAATATTAAAAGTAGACAAATATTAAATAGACAAACAATAAATATTAAAATAGGGACTATGCAGTGTTAAAATGATTTTGTGTAACTGACTCAGGTGTAAAACAATTCCCTTGTTTCTCACACCTGGGCCCAGCCTCTCCAGGTGATGATAACAGTGACACAAACCTGAGAAGAATTCATTAATTGATCAGGGGGTGTGATACAACGGGATGGAACCAGGAGAAGAAATCAAATATATTGACCTAATCTACAGAATGTCCTGCAGACAAGTCAGAGGCTCAAACCAAACAAGAGTTCCTGGAACTTCCAAACCTCCAGGGAATGTTTGAATAATGTCTGAACTCAGGAATGCATTTGTAGCCCAGCAGTGGAACCGGATCTGGAGAACAATGGGATGAGTTAGGGGTGAGTTCTTTGGCCAAGCGCCAAAATCCTTTTATAGCCCTTATTAAACTTTCACAGTTTTCAAAGACTGAACTTTGTTTCTCACACCCGGCTGTGGTTTGGGGCCCCGCTGCTGCTGAGCACTGACCCCGCCCCGGGTGTCGCTGGAACCCCCAAAAACCGCAGCCACCACCAGCCCTTGTTGGGGTTGGGTTTTCTCTGTTCTTTCCTTGTTTCTTGTGGAATTTTTTCCCATGGGGTTGCTGAGAGGCGCTGATGGCTGAGTGCTTGAGAAGGCGGGGAGGGGAAACTCCTCTGGTTTTTGGGAGTTTCTCTGGGAGGGGGCACAGAGACAGCGGGAGAATGGGGGGCAGGGGTTGGGGGCAGCCTCTCTCTGACGCTCTTTGGCATCGGAGGAGGGCGGCCAGGCTGTCCCTGCAGAGAGAATTCACTGGCACCGCTGGAGCTCAGCCCTGAGGGACCGATCACCGTCTGCTCGTGTGCCCTGGGATTCCTCAAATTTGTGTGCCACAGGAGTCCTGAATTCCATGTACTCTGGGAGTGAATTTCATGTGCTCCAGGAATCCTGAACTTAATGTGCCCTGGAAATCCTGAATTTCGTGTTGTTAAAAAAAAGAGCAGGCTCTGGGTGCCAAACTGATTTCAGAAAGAAAAAGAAAAAGAAAAAGAAAAAGAAAAAGAAAAAGAAAAAGAAAAAGAAAAAGAAAAAGAAAGGGAGCCCACAGGCCAAACGGGAGCATTCCCATCAAGGATGCTGCAGTGCTAGCACTGGGGCTGCTTCAGCAGCAATGTCCCAGGTAGAGTGGCACAAATTCAGAGGATCAGAAGCCCTTTTTTATCCTGCTTTTTGCCCCTTTGGATTGGTTTATTTTTCCATCCTTCATATCCATGAAGGTTCTTGATTGGCCCATTACAGTGCTGTCCAGGGTAACAGGTTTCGCTTGGGGTATGGTGCACTTTACTGAGGTGTTTTATGGTATGTTGAATGCTGTATTTCTTATAACTACTCTTTTAAATATGAAATAAATCATTTTACAAATATATTTGTATATATATTTAATGTACAAATCTATATTTATATTATATATAACAACATGCAATAATATATAATATATTTTATACATTATAGATATTTAATATATTTATATATTGATATTTATATTAATATATATAAAATATATTTTTAAAAATGAAAAAGAGTAGTTATAAGAAATATAACTTTTATAATATAATATCCAAACTAAGATAGGCAAGCACATGCTTAGCCATCTATCAGCTATTTACAACACTTTCTAACCTATTTATGGCAATTTCCCCATCTGACTATTTGATCAGACTTCTGGCCTGCATCAACCTTTTAAAGTTCAACTTCTACTTTTCTCAGTTTCCCGCACTGTTCAAGCACATCTCTGGCATTCTGATCACACTGTTATTTCATTAGCATGACTTTTTCACCATTTTTCCCTTCCACGTTCCCTTGCAGCATGATGCTGCTGTGGACAATGCCGGTCACTATCCGGACTAGACACGGAATTGCTCCAGATTTCACAGGAGCACAAACACAGACACAAGCACGAGCTCTGTGTCTCTGTCCCGGGGCAGGGGAAGAGCTGCCCGCTGCTTCTCAGCGTTCTTCTCCCCTTCTCTCTTGCCAAAGCCTTCACTTCCCCTCTCTGTCCCAAGCTCTCACCTCCCTCACACGGCCGCACGGCTTCCCCTGCCCCGCTCAGCCCGCAGCTGAGCGGGAGAGCTCTGACTTCTCCCACAGAGCAGAACTGAAAGAGCTTCCCCTGAGAGTTCTCTGCTTTTAACCCCCTGTGCTCTCAGAAGCTTGTCCATATCCTCCGTAGCCACACCAAATGCCAATATTCCAATCTCAACACTTATTAGTTTAACCACCAAACTCTCAAAAAACTCACTTCCTTTTCAAACCAAAACAATCCCAGAAATTAGAATCTTGATGTGTTATATGTTTCCAATAATTGTATAAGGTTTCTCTTGCCTAGAATGGGTCAATATGATCTCCTGAGCATTCAAACATTTTTTCTTTTTCACTGTAGGTACATCAACTTCCAGTTTTTTCTATTGATCAGTATAAATGGGGAGTTTCTGGGATCCACCTGGTGTATGTGTGTCATTTGGTACCAGATATCTTTTACATGGAGTTTCTCCTACTTCTATAGGATACATTTTCCATTTTCTTGATCATCACTCTTCCCCAATTATTGTTGATTTTATCTTCCACTCTCCTTTCCATCTTTTGGGTACTACCATATTATTTTCTTTCCGTCATCCATTTAAAAATATCTTCGGGACCTAAACTAATACTGTCAGTTTGTCCCATGGCCAAATTTTACTTAAGTGTGTCACCCCACTCACCCAGCATTTGGTCTAATTGAATTATTTTGTAATGTTTTTCACCATATCAATAAAAAGATTCTTTCCATATATTTGTCCATCTCTATCCCTTTGTCTTTTCAGTTCTTTCTCTTTGAATCCTCCAAGTTGGTTTCACTTTCTTTTTCAAAACACACCCATCTTTCTTTCACAGGGCACTCTCCTGACATCTTCTGGCTGGGGCTTGCAATGTTTTTAACCTGTGTTAAAATGCTGTGAAAAAAATGCATATTTTATGATTGGTTTTCTGCAAATATCAAAATCAATTGTATGTGTTATGTTAGGAAATTATGCTGTATTAATTTTTTAAAGTAGTGTGTTAAGTAGAGTTCTAAGTTAAAACATAATGTTTAAATAGAAACTATGTATGTGGGATTTTTTTAAAGAAAGGATTGAGGCACTTACACTAGATAGAAACTACAGGACACCGAAATCTTTCAGAGAAAGAGAATTTATTGCTCCCTTATCAGAAGAAACAAACTTCTTCCTGCCTCGCTCAGCCTTGAAGCCAGGATTCAGAGGAAGAAGTTGACACCAGACAAAATCCTTTGTTTGAATGGAATTTATGCATTACGTATGAGATGAATGAATATGCAACAGGCTATTGCTTTTAAGGATTAATCCTCTGTTAAAGTGTGTACTTTTTTGGGCTTATTTGGCCCAGAAAGAGGTACCCAGACTGTCCATAACTCTTTATATTTATTGTGTTCTATTTCCTAATACCAATTGTTCAAATATTTATCACTCGAATTATATTACTCTTTTTATAACCATTTTATTACTATTAAACTTTTGAAATTCAAAACCAAGTGATTGGTGTTTTCAAAGAAATTATGAGAGTATGATCAATGGCCCCCTGCAGGCTCATGTCCCTGCTGTGGTCAAGGAACTCACAGAGGAGATGAGGGAGATGAAGGAGGAGGTGAGGAAGATCAGTGCAGCACCCGTGCGAGTCACAGGCCCCACAGTCAGAGCCCAACGTCCCCCAGCTCGACAGAGAGGATGCACCCCATGGGCTGACCTGTGGCTCTGTCTGTGTGACCATGGGGAAGACACGGGAAGGTGGGATGGGAAAACCACTTGTGTTGGGAAGGATGAAAGTTTGACAAGAAAGTCTCACAGGTGTGTGTGCTGGGCAGATTTTTGAATGTGGAATCTGAAGAAGGAATAGAGATGGAAGCAAGTTTTGATATAGAAGAAAAGAATTGCTGAGCCAATCTTACTGGATAATTAGGGAGGCAAAGGGTGTGTTAGTTAGAAGGGGTTTTTATGGCTTAGAGCAAAGGATAAAACCACCCCAAAACAGATGTTTGTACCAAGCAGAAAGACAGCACAGGCAAACAAGCCTGTTGATGGTGCAAATAGAAAAAAGGTCTCAGAATTTTCCATTGCAAGAAAACTGAAAAATACCTTCTATCTTGAACTGTAATGTACTAACTTTTAGTGATTGGAGAGTGTTGTAGTGCGTTCGTTAAGTTCATTTAATTCCACCCCATTTTATGTATCTGCTCCCCCCCCATTTTGTGTAAAATGTTTCTGCCCTCCTCAGTTTTCCTGCCACAGCCAGGCCAGTTCTATTGTCAATCTTTGAGGTTATATAATTCCTCCTCCCCTTTTTCCCTTATATGTATGCTTTTTCTCCTCCCTGGGCCAAGTCAATCACCCCCCCTCGCTCCACCTAGTATTCCAGAAGCTTCTCCTCTTTGGGGGTTGTGGTTGGCTGTGGTCCCGGGGCCCCTCCCATACCTGGTACCTATTGGGCTCTCCACTATGTCATTTGTGTTAAGCTCATCCCCTCTTCTCCCCCTACTGGTCTTCTGTAAACCCCTCCTGGGTCCACTTCTTCCCTTTATAACCCTGAGACACCTTTTGTTTTGGGTCATTCGCTGGTACATCAGGGGGTCCCTCCCTGGCTGGCATCGTGGGCTTCCCAATAAAACTATTTTGCTATTTTGCCCCCAGCGAGTGTCCAGCTCCTTCCTTCTCCTCATTAGTAGCGATCCAGTCCACAACCAGCACAGCCTGAGGCCTTACGACACTGAGGAGTGCTGGCAGACTATGCAGCTGGGTGTCGGCCTTAACCTCAGCTAGCTGGACTCTGACCTTCTCTGCCCTTGAAGGCCAAATACACCTTGCTGCAGGAGAGTAGTAACATGAATATGGTAATTATAGTAGTTAGGATAGGCAATAGATAAAAGTTAAGGTATAGATTGGTTCTGCTGTATGAAGATGCTCAGCAAAGAAAAGTATATTATGCATTGTAACCAAAACCAAAGGGTCTCCAGGCCTGCCTGCAGCTGGAGCTGGCAGCTGTAGGCACAGGCTCTGTCACTTACGACCCTGGACTGCTGTAACACCTTGGATGTAATACGTTGAATATTGAAGAGCTCCCTGGGGTCTTGCATCTTTTTGTCTGGCTCTTACAGTGGTGCCCAACGTGGGGCACCATTAGTAAGAGGGATTAGTAAGAGTCTGAATCAGAGATGCGGGTATCCAGGCCTGCCAGCAGCTGGAGCTCACACCTGCAGGCACAGGCTCTGTCACCCATGACCCTGAACTGCTGTAACACCTTGGATGTAATCAATTGCATTTTGAAGACCTGTCTGGAGTTGCGCATCTTTCAATCTGACTCTTACAGTGGTGCCCAATGTGGGGCGCCACCATTAGTAAAAGCCTGAGTGAGGGATGCTGGACTCCAGGCCTGCCTGCAGCTGGAGCTGACAGCTCTAGGCACAGGCTCTGTCACCCATGACCCTGACTGCTGTAACCTCTTGGATATAATAAACTGCATTTTGAAGAGCCGCCTGGATTCCCACATCCCTCATTTCGGCTCTTACACAGGCGCACAGGGCAAATGTTGTGGAGTCTGGCAAATCTGGGGCTATCTCAATACACCACCTTCATTGCAACGATTGATGCTGATACCAACTGAGAGACAGTGCACTCTGTCACCAACAAGCTCAGAAATTATCAGAGTGTGATCAATGGCCCCATGCAGGCTCATGTCTCTGCTGTGGTCAAGGAACTCACAGAGGAGATGAGGGAGATGAAGGAGGAGGTGAGGAAGATCAATGCAGCACCCGTGCAAGTCACAGGCCCCAAAGTCAGAGCCCAACATCCCCCAGCTCAACAGAGAGGGTGCACCCCAAGGGCTAACCTGTGGTTCAGTCTGTGTGACCATGGGGAAGACACAGGAAGGTGGGATGGGAAACCCACTTCTGTCCTGGCATCATGGGTGCATCAGCTCAAGGAGGGAAACACTAACCAAGGGAGTTCCACTAAAGTGAAAGTAGCCTCAACCTCCCATGACCGAGCTGCTGAGTATGATCTGTCAGATCCCCTTGAAGGAACCTCTACCATGTATGCCCAGGAAAGAAACAGTAACCAGGGTTAGAGGGGCCCTGCGTCTAGGTAGGAAGAGGCACAGGAAATTCGGATCTTTGGGCAGTGTGGATCCAATGGCCTGGCGCATCAGAACCACAAAAATACAACGCCTTATTTGATACTGGTGCGCAGTGTACCCTGATACCATCGGGACATGTGGGGGCAGAACCTGTTTCCATTGCCGGAGTGACGGGGGGATCCCAGCAATTGACCCTGTTGGGAGCCCAGGTGAGCCTGACTGGGAAGGAGTGGCAGAAACATCCTATTGTGACTGGCACAGAGGCCCCGTGTATTCTGGGCATAGCTTTCTTCCAGAATGGCTTTACAAAGACCCAAAGGGACTCAGATGGGCTTTTGGCATAGCTGGTTTGGAGGCAGAGAACATGAAGCAGTGGAACACTTCGCCTGGGCTATCAGAAAGTCCATCTGCAGTAGGACTTCTGAAGGTGGAAGAGCAACGAGTGCCAATTGCTACCTCAACAGCACACCTCTGGCAGTATTGGACAAATCAAGATGCTGTGATCCCCATCCACAAAATGATCCATGAGCTGGAGAACCAAGGCGTGGTCAGCAAAACCCACTCACCCTTCAACAGCCCCACTTGGCCTGTGCGTAAATCTGAAGGAGAATGGAGATTGACTGTGGACTATCGTGCATTGAATGAAGTGACTCCACTGCTGAGCGCTGCTGTGCTGGACATGCTGAAACTCCAGTACAAGCTGGAGTCCAAGGCAGCAAAGTGCTTTGCCACCATTGACATTGCCAATGCATTTTTCTCCATTCCTTAGGCAGCAGAATGCAGGCCTCAGTTTGTTTTCACCTGGAGGGGTGTGCAGTACACCTGGAACCGACTGCCCCAGGGATGGAAGAACAGTCCCACCATCTGCCATGGACCGATCCAGACTGCACTGGAAAAGGGTGAAGCTCCAGAGCACCTGCAGTACATCAATGACATCATTGTGTGGGGGGAGATGGCAGCAAAAGTATTTGAGAAAGGAGAGAAAATCATCCAGAATCATCCCCATTCCATACCTGCTGTGCACCGCCTGTCGCAGACATTTCTTCACAGAAATCCTTTCTTTCGGATTTCTGTGTCTTCTGGAGGCCAGAGGACTCAGAAGACAAGGTAATCAATTATTATCAGATGCTGTGGAATGTAACAGGAGTTTCCTGATTGGCTCATTTTCTATGTTTATAATTAAGGGCCAATCACAAAGTGCAAGCCAGGGGACTGAGTCCTTGGCCACAGCTTTGTTGTGGATTCTTTCTATCTATTCTTAGCCTAGCTAGCTGCTCTGCAAACCTCTCTCTATATTCTATATAGCATAGTCATAATGTATTATATATAATAGATTAATAAATCAGCCTTCTGATTCAAGAAACAAGATTCACCGTCTCTCTCTCACCAGCTGCGACCCACTCAGGCGCAGTAATATCTGGTGACCCGACGTGTCAGAGCAAAACTTAATTTGATACGACCAGAGGAGCAAAATTGATGCACTGGGTAAAAATCCTGTATGTGTAGCATTTGATGGTTGCTTTGAAGTGACCACAAAAGTGGATTCAAGCCAGGAGCTGAAGAACTGAAGATTTGGAAAGAGTTCACAGCCAAGGCTGACCACAACAGAACCTTCTTCTGAAAAACCTTCAGGAAACATGGTAGACAAGAGCAGCATACCTGCAGAGCTGGCCAGAGCAAGCTGGACTTTTGAAAAAGGTACTGTTCACTTTTCTATCCCTGAGGGTTCAGCCGTGAGAAAATTATGGCTGTTTATATGGGGGAGATACCCTTTGAAGTACGTGGTTCGTTTTACTCCTTCAGAGAATAAACTCATTGCCCTCTGGCAACATTGGTGCAGAGAAGACGGGTTTTTTTGGAAAAAACAGATCTCTATGAGTTCTTTCGATGGGCAAAGCTTTTTGGGTTCTTTACTGATGTCCTGTACGCTTTGGATGTTTTTGTCTGGGAGTGCATGAACTCGATTATCCAGTGCATCTACAGTCAGGGACGCATGTTGCCTTCCATCTACCCAGCATTTATAAAGCTTTTCCCAGTCCTGAAGCGCAGAGCAGCTTGTTTTCAATGGATCTCTAACTGTTATGGACAAGCTCCATTTCCACTGCCTCTGGCAGAAGACGCGGTGGGTGATGACTTTGGGCTTTTCCCCCACCCTGCTTCGCGGCGGGAGGGGCTGAAACTTCACGGCACGAAGAAGTTTTTTTTACTCTTGCTCCGGAGCATGCTCAGATGGAGTGTTCTCCTTCCCCCCCTTCTCTCTCTCCGGGGGGATGGGAGTGGCCGCTCAAGCCACAGCCGGTCTCTCTCAGACTCCGCCTTCAGATATGGGGGCTGCACCGGTCTCTGAGGCTTCCTCCACGCCCCTGCCAGAGCCGTCACTCCAGGAGATCCCGTCTCTGCCTCTCCAGGAGGTCCCGCCTGCGGTTTCACCGGCCTCCCCGTCCCCGCCAGAGCCTGTGTCGGAGAAGGCAGAAGAGAGAGCACTTCCGGCGATTGACCTGTTGCTAAGCAACAGTGATGCTCCGCCACTTCTCCCAGCTCCGCTGCTGCCTGTTAGCGCTGTGACGGAGACGGCGACTGCGCCTCCGCAGCGGACCCCGGAGTCAGCGGCGGAGGACGGCGCCGGCCCCGTGCCGTGCCTGCTGCCACTTTCAGGGCCGGGGGACGTGGCAACAGCGTGTTCCCGCGCGTCCCCACCGCCTCAAGCCAAGACAGTCCCAGAGTCAGCGGCAGAAAACGGCGTTGAACCTGCGGGACCCTCGGAGCAGCCCACGGTGGATCCCACAATCAGCATGATTCCCTCCCCAGTTCCGGCTTCCCCCCCGCTGCTTCCACCGGACGTCCCAGCGGCTTTGCCGTTGTCAGAGACTGCCGTGGCACCGGCAGCTTGTTCGAGCTCGGGTCGTCCCGGGCCGGCTGCCCCAGCAGCCGCCCCGGTGGGGGGTCTCTCCTTCAGCGGAGCGGGGGCTGCCCGCCAGCTGACTCTTGCAGCAGTCCAGCTGCCAGTTTTTAAGATCAGCGGCGGTTTGGGGGGTGGTGTTTCGGTTGCTGTCCCATGGAGACTGCCATCTTGTTGCCCGATTGATAAATGACACAAAACTCGGATAAGTTTTGTGGGTGCTTTATTAAGGGCCCGGGGAACTGGGGGACTCACGTCCCAAAGTCCGAGCCCCCGAATTTGCGTATGGGTGTTGTGGTGTGTTGGTATGTTCTGTTTCTTCCCCCCCTTTGTTACGATGGTTCTGTCCTCCCAGTTTTCCCCACCCTAGTTTCTGTCTATTATTTAGTTGCTATGGTTGCCCCCATGTCATGTAATTTCCCCACCCTGTATCTCCTAATATGTATTATTTTCCCTCCTCCCTGGGCCCAGTCAATCACTCCCCACCACTCCCAGTCTTCCAGAATGTTCCTCTCAGTGGGAGTAGTGATTGGCTGAGGTCCCGGGGCCCCTCCTTTATAATGTATCGATTAGTTCTCCCTTACAGTCTATTATGTTAAGCACATCCCCTGACTTCCCCTGATTGGTTTTTTGTAAATCCCACCTCCAGTTACCACCTCCCTTTATAATCCCATGCCCAACTTTTTTTCTCTCTCGCGGTCACTCCCTGCTGGTCGCCCCCCGGGACATTAAACTCGTTTGACCCCAGAGAGTGTCCGGCTCTTTTCTGCTCCGCCCTATTCAGCAGCTCTACCCCGAGACCTCGTCCTGCAGGCACAGCCCAAGGCTCCTAACGCCGAGGGGTGCCTGAAGCTGCCAGTCCTGGGGCCTTGCCACCGGGGCTGACACCCCCTGCTGCAGTGGGACTGTTGGCCACCTTCTCAGCTAGCCAGGTCACAGGGTGCAGATTGGCGCCCACCGCGTGGCCCTCGCTCGGACCCCGTGGACGAGGTCATCGGACCTCTGGACACTAATCTACCACTGGTCGCAGCAGGCTCCGTTGTAGGAGCAGCGCTCCCGGTGGACCCGGAGCTACAACTCCTCTCACCCAAGGAGAGCTCCGAGGGCGGAGTTCTGCCTCTACCGGATCTTCTTTTCGCCGTTCGTCTGATTGGTAAGCCCCTGCCTTGGGGGTCTTCCCTCCCACCTTTTTAATCTTCCCGGGACCTGAGCCCTGCTTTGGGGACAGCTCCCAACCCCTCTTTTCCTTCACTTTCCTGCTGTCTTGCTGTTGGGGGCTCATGCCTGCTCTGGGACCGGTCTTCTAGGCAAGCAGCAGCGTGGGAGCGGGCGGACGAGCAGTTCTTGTTTTAGTTGTTTTTTTTTACTTTGGTTTAGGCGGTCAGTGTCATCAGAGGAGTGCTCTTTTCTTTACTTTCTCTGTCGTTTTCTTTTAATTTACGCGATGGGTGCGCATCAGAGCTCTCCTCAAAAAAGAGCCTTTCACCAGGTTAGATGTTTGTTGCTTGGGGGAGGTTTAGATCCCCCGAAGGTTGCTTTAAAGAGTTTAGTAAAGTGGATTTTTTCTCAGTTCCCCAACACTACCCCAGAGCAAATTAGAGACCCTCTCTATTGGAAAGCTGTTTTAGCAAAATTAGATCAAGAGGTCAGCTCTGGGGAGGCAAAGCTTTACCCGGCCGCTTACTGGGCGGGTAAAGTTTTGCAATTGTTGTCTCAGCAGAGGGAACTGCGAAAAAATCCATCAGTGTCGCGGTTGAATCCCAGTTCCCCCGGTTCTGTTGTCCCTACCCCGTCTACCTCACCCCGTGTCCCTCGGTCGGAGCCCTTGAGGGGGGTCCTCAAGGCCAACCCACAGCAGAGGCTCCATCTTCCCTCTGCCCCCTCTCGATCGGTCCGACCTGGCCCTCCAAAAGGAGGACTCCGAGGAGATCCTGGCCAGACTCCTCGGAGCAGGTTTTCCTACCCCTTTTCCCAACCTCCCCAGTACCCGGTTGACATTCCCAAGAGTGTTCTGTTTAATGTCCCCCCAGTTAATGTCCCACCGCCTCCACAAATGGCTCCTATGGAGCCCAAGATGGGGGCGGCCACATGCATTTTCCCACCGATTTTTCTTCTCCTTCCCATAATCCCTTCACCCCTCAGTCAAATCCTTTCCTATCCCAAGATCCACCCTTTCCTCCCCTGCCTCCACCCTCTGTTCCTCCCTGCGCTCCACCCCTCAATAGCCCCTCCTTCACCCTGCCTCCTGTCTCCGCCCCGCCTCCGGACTCCACCTTGGAGGCGGAGAAAACCCAGCCACCACCTCCAGTTCCACCATGCCCATCAGCTGGCCCCTCCCAGATGCCAGGCCCCGCCTCTGCCTCCCTCCTTTCCGGTTCCCACGCCTTCCCTTCCGGTTCCCACGCTTTGTGTTCCGAGGGGGGGGGGTGTGGGTAACTGGAAGCCAGGGCTAGCCCCTGTTTTTGAAGCCGCCCCGGTTACCTACCGCCTGAGCGGGGAGGGGAGCTCCCAGGCTCAGTGGGTGCCAATTGCACAAGATCGGATCAAAGATCTGTGCAAAGCCCAGAGAGAGTACTCCCGGGAATAGGAGTATTTCCGGGGACTTCTCTGTTCAGCCCTTGCACCGGGAGATCTGATCCCTGCTGACCTGAGAGCTCTCTTTTCCAGCCTTTTAGGACCTATGGAGTTTAGGGCCTGGGCGGTAGAGTGGGGGAGGGAAGTCGCGGAAGTTCTCCCAGCTCTCTGGGAGAACCAAGGACTGCACATGACGCAGATGGCCAACTGATATCCACGAATCATCTGGTGGGTACAGGGGCATGGGCCAGTGGGGCGATTCAGGCGCGGGTGCTCTTCCCGACGCAGATCACCGAGTCCTGTCGGGCTGCAGAGAGGGCCTTTTTCAAGCTCCCAGCGGTCTTCTCTCAGCAAGACGAGGAAGAGCCCCAGCAGGGGCCACAGGAGTCCTATTTACATTTTTTAGAAAGACTTTACAGATACGTGGAGACTCAAGCTTCCGAGGAGGGAGAAAGAGAAAACCTGTTGCGGCGGATGGCGTTCAAGAACGCAAACTCTGAATGCCGGAGAGCCATCCGAACCCTCCCCCGTAGTCCACGACCTACCATCGAGCAAATGATGGAGGTCGTGGCACGAGAAGTCCCACTGCCAGGAGCGCCTGACTCCAAGCTGAAGAACAAGCGGAACTCAGTGGCGTTCGCGTCGACCTCCAGCGCCGATGAGGACGATTACAGCGCGGCAGCAGCTGGAACGTCTACCCCAGGAGCTGCAAGGAGACATCCAGAGACCCACCCGTGTCACCTATGTGGAAAAACGGGGCACTGGATGCCTGACTGCCCACTGCGGCAAGAATTTTTAACATTTAAAAGGAAGGAGTGTCCTGCTGGGAAGCAGGAAGTAAAACAACAAAAAAACTAGAAAGTGAGCGCAGCTCCTCCCTGCGCCATGATACAAATAAGGCGGGCAAGGTTGCACCAGGCAGGGAGGAGGGAACAGGGAGAAGCCCGCCACATGCCTCTACTGGACTTGACTTTTCCTTACCGGACTTGACTTACTGTACCTGTTGGCTTCAGCCTCAACCTGCTTTAACCACCACCTCTTCGTTTTCTCCCTTTAGGCTGCAGCTGACCCGCGAAATACATCTCCCGGACACTGATTTCCACCTGGTGACTGCCGACATTCAATATCCCGGCAGCTGGAGGAGACTTGGACATAGCAGGTGGATCATTGTTGGGGACACCAAACACACACCATTCAATCTTCACATAGTCCCGGGGTTAGTAACAACTGACCGGGACAGATTTGCATTAGGGCTGTACTGCGTCCAGCCCCCGCTTTCTCTCCCCAAGGGCCAAATCATCGCCCAAGCCATTCCAGTGCCGGAGGAGGTACAGGATTCCCAGTCATCTAAGGGGTCCTCACCTCCAACGGTTGCTTGGGCCCAAGTTGTGGGAAGAGAAAAGCCCAGGCTGACATGTCAACTGTCCCTGGGCTCAGACCGTAAAATCGTGCGGGGGTTACTGGACACAGGGGCAGATGTGACGATTATTCCCTCTAGGGATTGGCCATCACATTGGGATTTGCAAAACGCAGCCGGACACATACAAGGTGTAGGGGGTCTAAAATTGGCGAAGCAATCAAAGAGCATTGTACAAATTACGGGGCCAGATGGGCAATTGGCTTCTGTACGCCCATTTGTTTTAGATTACACCGAGCCCCTGTGGGGAAGGGACCTGCTAGCCCAATGGGGAGCCAGAATTGACCTCCCAAAGGCTCCCCAGGTTTTTCGGGCAGTGGCCACTGAGGAGCGCCCTACCTGGAAGCTGGACTGGCGATCAGATGAGCCAGTACAGGTAGTGCAGTGGCCACTTAATAAACAAAAATTGAAGGCGCTCAACGAGCTCGTTCAGGAGCAGCTGCTCAAAGGCAACCTGGTGGAGACCATGTCACCTTGGAACTCCCCAGTGTTTGTCATCAAAAAACCTAATAAAGACAAGTGGCGGCTCCTGACCGATCTCCGCCAAATTAATGAACAAATAATTGACATGGGTCCCCTCCAACCAGGGATGCCATCCCCTACAATGCTCCCCCAAAATTGGAATTTGGCTATAATCAACATAAAAGATTGTTTTTTCCAAATTCCTCTGCATCCTGATGATGCCCCGCGTTTTGTGTTCACGGTTCCCTCCATCAACCGTGAGTCCCCGGCCAAGCGCTATCACTGGCGAGTTCTTCCGCAAGGATTAAAGAATAGTCCTGTGATTTGCCAGTGGTATGTTGCTTCGCTGCTGTCTCCTGTCCGTACAGCCCTCGGGGATGTCGTCCTGTTACATCACTATATGGATGACATCCTCGTCTGTGCCCCAACAGATGATCTACTTGCCCATGCGCTTGACCTGACAACCAGTGCGTTGGTTGCTGCAGGGTTCGAGCTCCAAGCAGAAAAAATTCAAAGGATGCCACCTTGGAGGTACCTGGGCCTTGAAATCACCAAGCGGACCATTGTTCCGCAGAAATTGGCCATCCGGACGAAAGTCCAGACCCTAGCGGATGTTCACCAACTGTGTGGGTCTTTAAATTCGGTGAGACCCTGGTTAGGTATACCAACAGAAGACCTAGCCCCCCTTTTCAATTTATTGAAAGGGGGAGAGGAGCTGAGTTCTCCTAGGGAACTCACCCCAGAGGCTCAGGTAGCCCTGGAGAAGGTTCAGAAAATCATTTCGGCCAGGCAGGCCCACCGCTACCATCCGGGCCTGCCATTTAAATTCATTATTCTGGGGAAGCTGCCACATCTTCACGGCTTGATCCATCAGTGGGACAAGAGTTTAAAGGACCAGGGTCTGGGCGACCCCCTCTTAATCATAGAGTGGGTGTTCCTCAGCCACCACAGGTCCAAAAGGATGACAAGGCCACAAGAGCTGATGGCCGAACTGATCCGAAAGGCGAGATCTCGGATCAGGGAGCTGGCAGGCTGTGATTTTGCATGCATTCACCTTCCAATTCAATTGGTTTCGGGCCAACTCAAATTAAAGACCTTCAATGAACTGCTGGAAACCAATGAAATGCTTCAATTCGCATTAGATAGCTACACTGGCCGCGTTGCGGTCGATCGGCCGGCCCATAAACTTTTTAATTTGGAGTTTAAATTATCAATCAAGGGAATTCAGAGTAAGAAGCCTCTAGATGCTCTGACAATATTTACCGACGCGTCCGGAGCATCCCACAAGTCTGTAATGACTTGGAGGGATCCTCAGACTCAGCGGTGGAAGGCTGATGTTGCCATTGTGGAGGCCTCTCCACAAGTAGCTGAATTAGACGCAGTCGTCCGAGCATTTGAGAGGTTTCCTGGTCCCTTCAATTTGGTCACAGATTCCGCATATGTGGCTGGTGTAGTATCTAGAGCGGAATCAGCAGTTCTGCAGGAGGTCTCTAACCAAAAATTGTTTAATTTGCTCTCAAAACTCGTAGAATTAGTCTCCCACCGAGAGCATCCGTTTTTTATAATGCATGTAAGATCACACACTGATCTGCCAGGGTTCATCGCTGAGGGCAACCGTCGGGCTGATTCTTTGGCCGCGGCTGCTGTCACGGTGGGCCCGCTCCCAGATGTGTTCGGCCAGGCTAAGATCAGCCATCAGCTCTTTCACCAAAATGCGCCAGGCCTGGTCAGGCAATTCCATCTCACGCAGGATCAGGCCAAGGCGATTGTGGCCACATGTCCCCAATGCCAAGCCCATCAAATGCCTACCATCGCAGCTGGGGCAAACCCCAGGGGCTTGGCGAGCTGTGAAGTGTGGCAGATGGACGTGACACACATCCCGTCCTTTGGGAGGTTGTGTTACGTCCATGTCTCCATCGATACCTTCTCAGGAGCTATCTTTGCCTCTGCTCACACAGGTGAGAGGGCGGCGGATGTCCAGGAGCATCTGCTTCTGGCATTCGCTGTCCTGGGCATCCCTAGGGCTTTAAAAACTGACAACGGCCCAGCGTATACCTCCAAGGAGCTGCGGAGCTTCCTGCAACAATGGGGAATAGAGCGTAAGACCGGCATCCCCTATTCCCCGACAGGCCAAGCCATGGTGGAGAGGGCCCACCAGAGCCTGAAAAGGATCTTGGAGAAACAACGCGCGGCAGTGAAGGTGGAGACCCCCCACGTCCAGTTGTCGAGAGCTTTGTACACCTTAAACTTCCTAAACTGCTCTTTTGACAACCTGAATCCTCCAGTTGTCCGGCACTTCGGCAGTCACCAAAAGCTGCAGCCGAAGGCCAGGCCTCCGGTTCTGATAAGGGATCCGGAGACCTGGCGGATGGAAGGGCCATATGACCTGGTTACCTGGGGGAGGGGATACGCTTGCGTGTCCACTCCCTCAGGGCTGAAATGGATACCATCAAAATGGGTCAAGCCCTTCCTCCCCAAGCAGGCAAAAACATCCAAGACTGTGCCACAGGTGCAGGAGGCATGTTGGCGGCGGAGGAGGAAACCTCCCACTTTCTCTCACCTTTATTTTCTCCACAGGTTCCCTCCGACCGGGTCCCCTTCCTCTCCACCATTGATTCACGCCCCTTTTCGAGTCGTTCTTGAGTCCCGACCTTCCTCCCCTGTCTCAGATTCTTCCCCCGAACTTAATTTACTTTTTGAGACAGAACCATCTCTTTAAGAAAATATTTAAGTTATAACCATGCTTGTTTTGTTTTTTCAGTTTGTCTCCCTTTGCCTGGCCCACACCACGCCAGAATGGCCCAGTTCAGCCCTCAACTGTGGCAGCGCCCAAGCGCTCCTTTACATCTCCTGATCTTCTGCCTCCTCCTTCCACCCTGGGCAGCGTGGATCGTCCCTCAGCCAAAGGTGAATGTCTGGCGTACCTTGGCTCAGGCGTTAGGGCAAGATCATATCTGCCTCGACGCAGCATCAGCAGAGGACCCGATGTCGTCGTGCCTTGTGGGGATCCCTTTCTCTCCAGGCGAATTCCCCTCCGCTTTTCAGTCAGCCCTTTCCCCGATTTTGGCACGGAGTCTTACTGTCCTTCCTAGTTTTGATTCCAGCAACGCTTGGAGAGACGGAGTGGTAAAGCTGGATCCTTTGCCCTCCGAGCCCACTGAACTCCACCTGCTCGGTTCCGCCAATTCCTCTATTTGTTTTCAATTTGAGTATACCTTTTCCTCTATTGAGAAGGGCAATGAGGTGGTGCAACAGAATAAAGCTGAATATCAAGCCTACCAGTGGTGCAAGGCCGTTTTAAAGATCAGCGGCCCCACCACCACGGGCCGCACCCCATACGCCCTTCCCAGGGGAGCATTCTTAATTTGTGGCGACCGAGCGTGGGCAGGCATCCCCTCTGGTCTGATCGGAGGGCCGTGCACATTAGGCAAGCTGACGCTGTTTACCCCCAACATGACTCAAATTGTGAATTGGAAGAAGACTAACATCACAGCAGAATTGGCCAGGTCCAAAAGAGATCTTAAAGATCTCCCAGAAGACTGTGATGATGAAATTACACATTGGTCCCATTCCAAAACCGTCGCTTTTACCATTCTGTTGCCGTGGGTATCAGTGGCGAAGTCTCTAGGTGAATTGGGCTGCCTAGAGTGTTGGGTGGTTAAGCAAGCCAATTTGACTTCGGCTGCTATATACGACCTCCTCACAGACGAGGAAATAACAAGGAAGGCGACACTCCAGAACAGGGCAGCAATAGATTTCCTATTGCTGCTCCATCATCATCAATGTGAGGAGTTTGAGGGCCTCTGCTGCATGAATTTGTCATCAAGAGCTGAGAACGTCAGACACACCATCCTGAAGATGAAAGACCAAGTCCATCGGATGAAGCAAGAAACATCAGATTGGCTGAGGGACATTTTTAAGGGCTGGGGCTTGGGCAGTTGGGCCAGTTCTGTTCTAGAATCGGTTATGAAAGTTGTTTTAGTTTTATTTTTACTTTTGATTTGCTTTTCACTGGTCCGTGGGCTGGTCCAAAGACTTGTTAATAAGATCACAGCTCCAAGTGTCAACCAGGTGGTAGCGGGAGAATCTGCAGAGGGAGACACCTATCCTTCGGAGGCAGAGGAAACCGCAGATGAAGAAGAGCTCGCTGCGCCTCCCTTATACCACCAGGAGCTGTGTTTCGAAAAAGAAGACGCCTGGACTGATCAGCCCCGGAATCCAGCCTTTTGAACCTTTTAGTACAGATTTTTACGTTCTTTTCAATTTTATTTAACAAAAAACGGGGAGATGTTGTGGTGTGTTGGTATGTTCTGTTTCTTCCCCCCCTTTGTTACGATGGTTCTGTCCTCCCAGTTTTCCCCACCCTAGTTTCTGTCTATTATTTAGTTGCTATGGTTGCCCCCATGTCATGTAATTTCCCCACCCTGTATCTCCTAATATGTATTATTTTCCCTCCTCCCTGGGCCCAGTCAATCACTCCCCACCACTCCCAGTCTTCCAGAATGTTCCTCTCAGTGGGAGTAGTGATTGGCTGAGGTCCCGGGGCCCCTCCTTTATAATGTATCGATTAGTTCTCCCTTACAGTCTATTATGTTAAGCACATCCCCTGACTTCCCCTGATTGGTTTTTTGTAAATCCCACCTCCAGTTACCACCTCCCTTTATAATCCCATGCCCAACTTTTTTTCTCTCTCGCGGTCACTCCCTGCTGGTCGCCCCCCGGGACATTAAACTCGTTTGACCCCAGAGAGTGTCCGGCTCTTTTCTGCTCCGCCCTATTCAGCAGCTCTACCCCGAGACCTCGTCCTGCAGGCACAGCCCAAGGCTCCTAACACCGAGGGGTGCCTGAAGCTGCCAGTCCTGGGGCCTTGCCACCGGGGCTGACACCCCCTGCTGCAGTGGGACTGTTGGCCACCTTCTCAGCTAGCCAGGTCACAGGGTCTCCGGCCAGTCATCGCTGCATATGGGTGCTTCCCTCTTATACATGCGATTCACAACAAAGTCTCTAAGGAACAGTTTCCCCGTTCCCCTTGCCTGGTCACAGACCCCTTGTGATACATTCCTTGGTTCACAAATAAGATCATTAATCCTCTGCTTATCTTATTTTAAGAGCATTGTATGCTGCCTCTAGACAGTTTAGCATTCTTACCTTCTTGCACTAGTTTAATTATTTATTAAATCTCTAAGACTACCTGCTAGGTAACACACAAAACCCAACACGCTTTCAACGGCTACAAAACTACTTTTTAACAAACCAGTTCACACACAACTCACTATAATTAAATATTTTGCTAAATTTCATTTCTTTTCCAACAATCTCTGCCGCCCCTCTTGTACCCTAGTAGCGAGGGGCAGGTGGGTTCTGCCGAGAGCCCTGCCTCTGATCCCCAGCCCGGTGGGGGTGGTGCCATGTTGCTGTGGGAAACAAACATTCCCAGACCCGAGATGAAGATTCTCAGGGCAGCTTCTATTTCCTCACTGCTGGCATGCCTCAGTGGTATTGGGGAAAGGAAGCGTCTCACTACCCAGTTTGGCCTGGGCCGTTGGGCTCAGATAGTTCCTGGGCTGGCCCCACTGCGTGGTCTCCTGATGTTTTTGGGGACTCTGGTTTCTCCTACCGGTCCTGGTCCCCCTTTGTGAGCCAGTTTTGGGGTTCCTGGTCCAGCATGGGCCAGGGCCCCCAGGGCCTTTCCTTCTCTGGCACTGCTCTGCTCGTCTGCTGCTCTTTTGTTTTCGATTAAAAAAAAAAAAAAAAAAAAAATTTAAAATTCAATAAAAAAAATTGAAAATAGCAGGCAGCAGCTCTGAAGCGCTGAAGCACTGAAGGGCCAGAAAAAGACATTCTAAAAACTGTTCAAATTGTTTTAAATTGTTTAAAATTGTGTTGTGCTGTTTCAGGACATAAAGGACTCTCAGATGTCCAAAAGAAACAACTTCAGCTGATGGACTGTTCCTGAAACTCAGCTGCATAGTCTCAAATTCTCTTTGCATTGTATTTTGCATTTTTCTTTTATTGTAGGATTGTTTTAGTGATTTATTAGTATTCTATATTTTATAGGTAAAGGAATTTCCTGTTCATTCCACATCAGCATTTTTCTTTTATTTTATACAATTTAGAAAGGTGAGATGTCTCAGACATTTCTTCACAGAAATCCTTTCTTTCGGATTTCTGTGTCTTCTGGAGGCCAGAGGACTCAGAAGACAAGGTAATCAATTATTATCAGATGCTGTGGAATGTAACAGGAGTTTCCTGATTGGCTCATTTTCTATGTTTATAATTAAGGGCCAATCACAAAGTGCAAGCCAGGGGACTGAGTCCTTGGCCACAGCTTTGTTGTAGATTCTTTCTATCTATTCTTAGCCTAGCTAGCTGCTCTGCAAACCTCTCTCTATATTCTATATAGCATAGTCATAATGTATTATATATAATAGATTAATAAATCAGCCTTCTGATTCAAGAAACAAGATTCACCGTCTCTCTCTCACCAGCTGAGACCCACTCAGGCGCAGTAATACACCGCCCACTTTTGTTTCTGTCCAGGCACCGCCCCTTTTCCACACCCCATTCATTGCCTGCCCCTTCCCACGCTCCTATTCCAGCCCTCCAGGCCTCTCATCTCCCTATCGGCCATCACTCACTGGGCCCCGCCCCATTTCCCACAGTCCCATTTCTAACTCTTTTCAATCCCTGCCCCCTCCCTGCTCCGTCGCTCCCCGCTGGCTGCCCCGAGCAGTCCTCCCCCTCTGTGGGCATGACAACAAGAACAATTGGCATTTATTGAATGGCTCCAAGCAGGGTTTTGGAGCCAGCCTGGCCCTGGCAGGGCCCAGTGCAGGCTGGGGATTCGGGGGAGGCTAAGGGGTGTCCTGACACCCTGGGTGGGGCTCATGGATCAGGGTGGTCCCAGAACTTTGGGGGGACAGTGAATGGGGGGGCAGTGAAGGAGGGGTCCCAGTGCATGGAGGAGTAATGAGCCTTAATTGGTCTTATCCTAGGGCAAGCTATGACAGCTCCAGAGCTCAGCCCCCAAGGGGACTGAGTGCCAGAGGCCAGCTCGCTCAGACCCAGGCCGCGGGTCAGCCCCTCGCAAGCAGGGAATATTCAGCCGTTATAGTGATTAGCCAGCTCTTATGATTTCAGCTTTGCTTGCTAGGTAGCTTGCTCTTGGCTTGAGGCTCCAGCAGACGGTAGAGAGAGGAGAAGGAGAAGATGCCGGCTGTTCCACGAGTATGGCTTTATTGGAGGGGTCTGTGAAGGGTCTCAGCTCTTCTTCTTCCAAGTTAGTAGGGGTACAGTATGCTACTTTTATAGCCTTGGCCCAGTTCCAGTCTTGACCAATGGCAAAGGTTAGAGGGACCATAAGTGACCAATAGTAGGGTTAACAAGATATTGCCTTACATGGTTTTAGGGATAGGTTATATTGCGGATGTCCGTGGAGTGAGGAAGTTTCTTTGCTGCTGTGTCAGCATTTCTATTATTCAGATTCTCCACGGGGCCCTGGCTAAAGCTGTGCGTTTCACCACAGGGGAGGCCCTGGTAAATTCAGGGGTGTCACTGGTGATAAAGCCACGATATTTTCTGAAAAATCCTTTCTTTAGGATTTTTTCTGCTGAGAAGCTGAGAGGCCTCAGGAACAAAATGTAAGCAATGGTTACCTGCTGCTGTGGAATGCAACAGGTGCACCTGTGATTGGTGTCATGTGGTTGTTTCTAATTAATGGCCAATCACAGCCCAGCTGTCCGGACTGTCTTGGTCAGTCACAAGCCTTTGTTATTCATTCTATTTCTATCCTTAGCTGGCCTTCTGATGAAATCCTTCCTTCTATTCTTTTAGTATAGTTTTAATATAATATATATAGCATAAAATAATAAATCAGCCTTCTGAAACACAGCGTCAGCATCCTCTGCTCTTCCCTCATCTGAAGACCCCTGCGAACACCGTCACAATGGGGGGTCCCGGTAATAACAGGGTGGGGGCGACAGGACCGAGCCCCAAGGGACCATTATGCTACCATCAAAAAGGCTCTGCAGTGGACAAAAAACCTAGATAGATTATATTGTACCAACAAGTAGATACAAGGAATTATCAATAATTGATATCAATATCAAGCACCATAGCAAAATAATTGTGATCAATTACAATGTGTAAAAGCCAATACAGAAATGCAAAAGCCAATTATTACATTGCCATTTATAACCCGGTTCTGCTGCAGCCACAGCAGAAAGCTGCCTCTGCTGCAAGGCGCTGAGGGGGTTCATTCACCCCCTGACCTGCCACCATGTCCCTGCGTCTCCCTGAGTGCTGCCAGAGTGTCCCCAGAGTGTCCCCAGTGACATCACCCCAGGAATTTCCACCAAGAATATAAATGAAAATTTGCAGAAAATTCCCCACTTTTGTCCCAAATCCTGTGTGGAGAGGAGGGAGGGCACAGATGACATAAGCGATGTCCCCAGTAATGTCACCACCCCAAATGACATCACAGCGGTGACATCACTGTCCCTGCAGCAGATTTGGGATGTCCTCCATGGCTTTTTGGCACTACTTGGCCACTGTGCTGCTGCCGGGGCCACCATAGGGACTGAAGAGGAGGTTGTGGATGTCCCCAAGTGTCCCCAGCAGGTGATGCATGAACAGGCGGGCGCTGGCCTCCCACAGCTGCTCAGCCTCAGCCACGGGGGCCTCCAAGGCCTTGGAGACATTGTGGGACGCCTCCTTTGTCCCCTCCAGGGCAGCCTCGATGTCCCTGAGAAGGTGCTGCATCTTCCAGGGGTACCCTGTGGCTTTGTCACATGCGGTCACCAAGCGTTCCAGTGGACCCAGGGCCACACTCACCCACTGTCCCCTCCTGGTGGCTGCCCTTGCCTGGCTGGCGGCCAATATGGCCTCTCTCATGGCCTTGGTGGCTGCCACCATCCCAATGGTGGCCACTGCCACATGGGCCTTGTGTGCAGCCACTGCCAAGGCCAAGTCCTTCATGGCCAGAAACACTGGTGGCTGCTGGGCCATGGCCACCAGAGTGTGCATTGACATCCCCTGGCGGGTGGCCTTGTCCCACAGGTCCCCAGCCTGGGCAGTGGTGGTGGCTGCAGCACCGGCCTCAGCAGTGTCCATGTCCCTGCAGGTGTCATGGAGCTCAGCGGCCTCCCTGGCCAGCTGGACCCAGCTGTCCATGAGCATGGCCACCAAGTCCCACCAGACACCGGCCCAGAAGACCTGTGTGTTAACGTTGCAGAACTTGAGGTCTCTCAGGGACCAGACCAGAGTGAGGACATTGAATCTGCCCAGGGAGTTGACATCGCCATGGTCCAGGGTCTAACAGAGGTGCCAGGTGAAGTTCCTCAGGGCTCCGTGCAGGGTGGGTACACACGCCACGACACGCACTTGTATGGCCTGGTCAGTGTGGCCACCACCTTGCCCAGGGTGGCCACCACAGCCACCAGTGGCTCTAGCAGCTAGGGAGAGGAAAGAGGAGGTGTCAGGGACCCCGTGGCGCTTGTGGCCACCTGTGGTGGGCCCCTGTGCCCTCCCAGGGTCCCCTTTGTCCCCTCCTTGGAGGGCTCTACTGTCCCTTCTATCCCTTTGTCACCTCCTCGTCCCCTCTGCCAACCCCCCTGACAGGCCACTCATCCTCTCTGCCATCTCCCTGCCACCCTTGGTCCCTTCTGCTGCCTCCCTGCCACCATTGGTCCCCTCCACTCCTCTGTCACCTGCCCCCATCCTGCCACATGCTCCTGTGCCCTTTGTGACCCTCTGTCCCCCCTGCCCCCTCCCCCCACCCTCTGTGTCCACTCTGCCACCTCCTTGCCGGAATTGTCACACCTTGCAGGGGTCCATGGCCGCTGGGGACACACTGGGAACACTTTGGGGACACTCTAGGGGCACTCCAGGGACACTCCAGGGGTCGAACACGGCCAGGGTGACTCTGGCTGAGTCCAGCAACACTGCGGGGACATGGCGACACTGGGCAGGTGGCACCAGGGACACAGCATTGCCACCAGTTCCAGCCCAGCGCTGCTGGTTCTGTCCCTCTGTCACCATAGACTTGACCTCACCAGAAAACCTTTTTCATAGGGGCCATTGATCAGCCGTTCCAAAATCAAATACTGGACATATGTCAACTCCCAAGATGGACTGAAGACCCTGCATGGGTGGACCAATGGCCCCTATGAAAAGAACATCTACTAAATTTAAAACAGCTTGTGGAAGAGCAATTGCCCTTAGGCCATATCTGTCCATCTTCTAGCCCCCGGAACACCAATATTCTGTATAGCCAAGCAAAACGGCAAGTGGTGAGCTATTATTGGGCAGTAAATGCACTTATTGAAGCTATGGGTGCTCTTCCATCAGCTACAATGATGCCATTCAATTGGCCCTCAGTAATGTTAGACCTAAAGATTGTTATTTCACCATGCCTTTACACCCTGATGATGTACCTCTGTTTGCCTTTTCTGTGCCTGCCTCCAAGCACGCAGAACCAACGAAGAGATTTCACTGGACCCTGCTGCCACAAGGCATGTGCAACATCCCAACCACATGCCAAAGGTCCAAACAGTCCATCTTGCCCTGCAGCCTGTCATAAATTTCCTGCTGCAATCATATATCATTATATGGATGACATTTCACTTGCAGCCCATGATCAATCCATCCTATGTTCCGTTCAGGTAACTGTCATGCAGGCAATTCAAAATGCAGGAATCATCGTGGCGCCTGAAAAGGCGCAGTGTGAGTCCCCGTGGCATTATCTGGGGTAGAGAGTTACTCAACACACTATCAGCCCTCAGCCTTTGAGGCTTTGTGTTAAAGTCACCCTCACTTTAAATGAATTACAGGAACTGCTGGGTTCTTTAAATTGGCTGCTGATTTACTCAAAAAATCCTGGTTTGAGTACATCCACAGAACTTTCACATCCTTTGTTTGGCTTACTCAGAGGAAACTCCCACCTGCATTTGCTTTGACAGTTACCCCAGAAGCTAAAAGTGCCCTTGCACACTGTGCTCAAGCAATGGATAACCAACACAACTGGAGAGGGGATCCTGATAAATCTGCGTACCTTGCCATAATTGCTAAAAAGTTTCAACATTTTGCTGTTGTGTTTCGATTGTTTGCTAGTGATAAAGACCCTTTGCATGTGTTAGAATGGTTATTCTTACCTCACATAGCAACAAAACCTGTGTGGACTGGTAATGTTCTCTTATTTAGTTAAGAAAGGTAGAGATGGATTGCAAACTCTCAATGGCCAGGATCATCATGCCATCAACATCCTTGCAAGTAAAGACAATTTGGCATGGTTGCTATCAGAAGACTCTGACAGCAACTAACTTCCAAATTGTGCTTGCAGGTTTTTCTGGACAATTATCTATCCATTATCCCTCACATCATTTATGGACAGAGATAGGTAACTGTTGTGGTGTGCTGTAATGTCCCATTTTGGCCTTCCAGGTCACTTTCCCAGGTGTGCCTATATGTCTCTCCCTTCCCCCTTGCCCCCATGCTGAGTTAGTCCTGTCAATCAGGCTGAACATTCCAGCAAGGCGTTGTGTGGTTGGTCAAGTTCAAAGGATGCCCCTATGCCCAGAGGTCATTGGCCTTTCTGGGTGTCATCTTCCCCTGAGACCCTGCCCCTCTCACCTGGTTGGTGGCTCACCTGTACCTCCCCTCCCCCTGTCCCTGAGCTTAAAAGGTGATCAGTCCATGCGGCCGGGATTCTGTTGGAGCAGTTCCTCACGTTCAGACCTCTGTAACCATGGAATAAACCTCTGGACATTAAACCCTCCAGCAGAATCCTCTCCTTTTTCTCTTCACCATCGCCTGAAGCTAATCCTCCTGAGGTAAACAGGATTCCTAACAAGCCTGGACTTGTTCAGTGCCCAGCTGCAACCACCAGCAAGCCAAGGTATCTCTGGGGTGATACACCACAGCTGCTGCCTTTGGCCCAGCAGCGAGGGTCAGACTGGCCCAGGCACAATCTAACTGGTAATATTGGGAGTTTTTTCCAATAGGTAACCTCCCCCTGCACTCAAAGCATCACTGCAGCACGACCCCTGTCAACAGACCAGGTGTTTTTACAGATGCATCCAGCAAAACCATCAAAGGTGCAGGGGTTTGGCATGAAGGTGACTCTCTCCAGTGGCATAAAAGGGTGTTAATGTTAAAGGATGCCTCGGTGCACATTTTAGAATTGGCTGCTATCCACTATGCCCTTCAGTGATTTTCACAGGAACCGCTTAACACCGTAACTGATTCCTCGTATGCTGCCAATGTTGTACTCCGTTAACAATTTTCCTATTTAAAGCATGTTAATGACTATCTTTTGTTTACAGAGTTAAGAACATTGTGGACTTAAATTAACAGCCAGCTGCATGATTTTCATGTGTTGCATGTTCACTCCCACACAGGTTCACCTGGCCCTATTGCAGAAGGTAATAACTATGCAGATGTCATTGTCATGACAGGTGTGGTACCAAATACTGATAAGTTTTCTCCTCGAGCCAGGTCTCATGAGCTCTTAGAGGACTTATCACACCCAAGATAGCCCAGCTACTTCAAATGGCATAAAATTAGCAGGATGACTTCTCAGGTAGTGTTGGAAACAGCAAAGTTTTAATAAAAGGCAAATAACAAAGCTCTTGGCAGAGAAAACCTGAGCCAGGAGCAAGAGGTTCTTGCTCCTGCTAAAAACACCCCACAAAAACAATGATTTCTTTTGTTCTCTTCTTTTTCTAGTGAATTACTTAGGTGGGACTTTTTGGCTTCTGTCCAATTGGGTAGTCTTAAGTTTGAGATGAAGTCCCAAAGGTCCTGTGAAGTGTCTTTTTACCAAATTGAGGAGAGAAACTTCTGGATTTTTTCCTTTTTAAGGAGATACAGGATAATTTGGTCACTCTTTCAATAGGGGGAACATTCCTACAAAATACTTTTGCACAGGCCAAGCTATGTCACAACTTTTTTACACCAGAATGCTTATTCTCTTCACAAGCAATTTCAAATAACTTCCTCACAAGTCCATGATATCCTATTGTCTTGTCCCTCCTGTCATGAGGCTGATCCTGCTCCTTTAGCAGAAGGCACTGAGCCCTGAGGTTTAACTCCTAACTCCATTTGGCAAATTGATGTCACCCCTATCCCAGAGTTTGGTTGCTTAAAATATGTTCACGTTTCCATTAACACCTATTCTCATTTTCTAAAGGCAGCTGCTCACACCAGAGAGAAGGCTTGTGATGCTCACCTGTTTTGCCACTCTGGGCCTTCCTGACACCGTTAAAATGGACCACGGACCTGCCTACACCTCAGAGAGAGTTTGTAACTTCTTGCAGCAATGGGGTGTGCCTCACAATACTGACATTCCCCGCTCTCTCTCAGGCTAAACTGTTGTCAAGTGTGCCCATAGACCCTAAAAAACACGCTTGAAAAACAAAAAGAGGGGGAGTTGGGGTACCCTCACAACAGAGTAGCTAAAGCCCTATATGTCTTCAGTTTTTTAAATCGGGACAAGATGGGACAGACTGCATGTGACAGACAGCATTCCTTCAGCACAAAGGCTCATCTAAGACCTCCAGTTCTGGTGAAGGACTTACTGTCTGGACAATGGAAAGGAGCCCTGGACTTTCTGACATGGGGAAGGGGACAGTGTCTCCATGTGGAGTGGGTTCCATCACGGAGTGCCACTGTCCTGATCCCATGTGTATGTAGTTACTATGTGATAGGCGTACGTTTTGAAAACTTGTTATTGTTGGTATAAATTATCAAATCGATAGCCAAATTTATGAAAAATTTAACAACGATTTATTGGGTCAGTTACAGAAAAAATAGAATTTTGAGCAACCACCACAGCCAAGACAGCGTCAGTCCCAGGAACGGGCGCTGGGTGAGACCAGAGGTTCGGTCAGTCTCAGGAACGGGCGCTGGGTGAGACCAGAGGTTCGGGCAGTCCCAGGAACGGGCGCTGGGTGAGACCAGAAGTTCGGTCAGTCCCGGGAATGGGTGCTGGGTGAGACCAGAGGTTCGGTCAGTCCTGGGAACGGGCGCTGAGTGAGACCAGAGGTTCGGGCAGTCCCAGGAACGGGCGCTGGGTGAGACCAGAAGTTCGGTCAGTCCCGGGAATGGGTGCTGGGTGAGACCAGAGGTTTGGTCAGTCCCGGGAACAGGCGCTGGGTGAGACCAGAGGTTCATCTGACAGAGTGACGACGGCATCCCCTCAAAGGTTCACCCCGGGTGTCTCCAGCGTCCAGTTTATGTACAGTTTATTTTGCCTGAGGCACAGATGACCACATCTTTCTATTCACTTCTTTGAATGCAAATCCATTTCTATACATATGTTGAAATAGACAAAGACGGGCAGACAGAAGTCTGACCACACGGGAGAAGTTTGAATAAGTTGGTATTGGTTCCTGAGTGCCCAGATGTGATCAGGGCGAGTCTGAGTCTTGTGATATTCCTGGGACGCAGCAATTAATCACGGGCCAGGGAGGCTGCTGATGTTATCTCCAGGTGCAGGAGACAAGGAAATCATCCCTGATGGTCCAGGAAGGCTCCATTCAGACGTTAAACAGGTCTGATGCTACCTTGACATTGCCAGGAATTAGTTACAATTCAAATAGAGCTTTGTTCCTGGCTGGGAGGTTAAAACGTTATTTCTACAATATTTTACACCTACACATATCTGTTTATACAGCATGAATCAACTACATTACATATCCCATTGTTATTATTGTTGTCACTGTAATTGATGTTTTAGGAGTTGTTTAGGTTTTTCTTCGTATGTTTTCGTTGCCTAAAAAAAAAAGGAAGGGCGTTATGTGGAGTATGGGGTGATATTTCCTAAAGTTGTTAAGGCTTGTGCCCACAGAAGGCCCTGTGGGGAAGGCACAGCTGCAGGCTGGACGGTTGGAGGTTGGTTGGGGGGTGAGAGGCAGTTATGAGGAGGAATGCACGGACAGCACATGAAAGGGAAACTGGTTGGGTGATAGGACCTGTGGACAGCAGACTGCAGCTGAGCCAGCCAATGGGTGCCCTTCTTCTGTTGAGTTCTGGTTTTGTCGGGTTCAGAGTAAAGCTATAAAAGGAGGGTGATTTCTACAATAAAGTGATCTCCTTCAGATGCACAAGGGCATCTGTGTCTCTTTGTTCCCCATTGCTACACCTCAGTACTGTGTGAAAGTGTGAATGGGAAATGAGGAGAGTGGGAAGTTCGTGATTATGTCCTGTGTCTTCTTTGATTGATGAGTGTAGCTGCTGAGTGAATGAGATGCACTGCACTACAAAACAAACCAGGAGCCTCGAGTCACAATTCCTCTTTTCGGGTGACCGAGACAGCCAGAAAAAGCAAAGTGTTTGTTTTGCATACTAATAAAATTTTAATAAAGATTTTGTGTTGTCTGCATGAATGGAATTTTGTGTTTCAGTTGCGGACCGGGATGTGATCCTTGGGTATGGTGTGAGTGTAAAATCTGTCATGAGAGGTGGCATTGCACAGGCACACAAGAGTGCCTGGGGCCGGGAGTGGGAAAGAGCAGAATTGAGAGACAGGAATTGGGCATTTTTTAAATTGTTAAAAATGTTTATAATTTTTTTAAATGTTTAAATTTTTTAAAATTTCTGTAGGAAATAGTGTGTGGGAAAACTGCATTTATTTCCACGAGCCTGAACAGTTCCTGAGAAGGACTGGGAAAATACATGTGGAAGGCAGATGTGCTTGAAAATTAAGAAAGAAAAAAAAAAAAAAAAGGCGTGGGGACAGTGCCAGGAATAAGATGAGAAAATGGGACACAAAGCAAACAAGGAGAAACCCACAGGGGAAAGGGGAGCAGGGAAACTTCAATGGATACACCTTCAAACAGCCTCCTGGGGATAAAAACGGCACAGCGTGAACATTAACCCTGACACAAAGAATAAAAATAAAATCAAAATGATAGATCACTATATGATGAAATAGCGTCGTAAGATCTGATCACTTATACTGGCCAAAACAGAGCTCCTTTGAGGGGTGGATGTGCCAAACTTTGAACGGTCATGTGAACGCTGAAGAATCAGCCAGCCAGGAAAAATGTGATTCTGCTGCCAGCTGGAAGGGCGAGGCTTCTCTGGGGAAGGAGAACAAGGAGAACATGTTTAAATTAAAATAAACCAAAAACCAGGAAACCTTAGAGCATCTGTCCCCTCCACATCTGCCAGCACTTGATGCACCCCCTGATGGACCCAGCCAGGATACCTGGGGCAGAGCAGTCCAGCGAGAGGAATGGAAAAATGAGAACCAAGCAGTGGCACTAAACCCCCTCTGGGAAGTGCCATTGGCTGGGGCACGCAGGGAATCAGGTTTGCCACTGCCCCGCTTAATTCCGCCGAAGTGAGAGCATTTAAAAAGGAATTAAAAATTCTACGTGAAGATCCAATTGGATCAGCAGAACAAGTAGACCAATTTTGGGACCCAATGTTTATAACTGGGACAAAGTGGAATCCAGAATTAACCTTTTGTTTGCACCTGAGGAAAGACAAATGATCCAACTAGTGGGGATGTGGATTTGGGAGAGGGAACCTGCACAACACAGACCCCATGGGGAGCAGAAAATGCCCCTGCAATGCCCTGATTGGGACCACCATAACCCCGGGGAAAGGTAAAACATGGAAGATTATAGAGCATTAATTATCAGGGGAATTAGGGGGGCTGCTCCACCAACTCAGAACGACCACGGGGCGCTTGCTGAACAACAAAAGAAGGATGAGACTCCAACTGAATGGCTGGAGAGGTTAAAAGAAATGCGAGACAATACTCAGGTACAGACTGATACAATAGCTGGACAAGCTTTATTGAAAATAACATTTGTCATGAATGCTTGGCTGGATATAAGGAAAAGCTGCAAGACTGGGGGAATGGCAGGATGAGGGATTGAATGACCTGTTAAAGGAAGCTCAAAAGATCAATGTACGGAGGGAGGGATGATGAGAAAGCCGAGGGGAAAGCAAAGATAATGGAGCCACTATTGATGAGGGGAACCCGCGTGCAAGGAGCCACCCCCAGAGGGAAGTGAGACCCTGTCAGGGCAAGGCAAACGGGACCAGGGGGAGGAGAATGGGACAGAGCTCCCTGGGGCGGAGGCCCTAAAAGGGAAAAGGGCAATTGAACAGCTGAGGCCCAATCTGTCACCAGCACAGGGAAATTGGGCATTGGAGGTGAAACTGCCCAGGGAGGGAAAGGGACCTGAAGGTTTTTGAGGAGGCTTGAGAAATGGTCGGCTGCACCCATGGTGGAAAGCTGCTTCATTCATTCCCCAACCCGCCACGGAGTGACCCTGAGTGGCCCCGGTGACATCACCCCAGGAATTCCCGTCAGGATTTGGAGCAATTTCAATGAAAATTCCCAGAAAATTCCCCAAACTAGCTTCAAATCCCTCACAGGGAGGGGGTGGAGAGAACGAGTGACACCTCTGATGTCCGCAGTGACATCACCGATGACATCACAGCGGTGACATCACAGTTCCCGCAGCAGCCTCGGGATGTCCTCGATGGCTTTCTGGCACCGCTCGGCCACCACGCGGGCAGCAGGGCCATCAGGGCCGCAAACGAAACTGTTCAGGATGCCGCGGATTTGCCCAAGTATGGCCTCCAGGTGACACGAGGCCAGGTGGGTGCTGGCATCCCGCAGCCGCTCGGCCTCGGCCACGGCGGCCACCAAGGCCACGCGGAAATCGGGACACGGCTCCCTTGTCTCCTCCAGGGCGAACTCGATGTCCCCGAGCCGGCGCTGCAGCTCCCGGGGGAAGGCGGTGGCTCCGTCACACTCGGCCACCAGGCGCTCCAGCAGCCCCAGGGGTGTCTCTGCCCGCCGTCCCCTCATGGTGGCCGTCACCTCCCACTCGTTGCACAGCCTGGTGGCCTCCTCGACCCGCCGGGACCTGCTGTCCATGAGGCTGTCCACCGACTCCCGCCAGGTGCTGGCCGCAGCTCTCACGTCGGCCCAGGTGGCCTCCGGGTTGGCCAGGACCTGGCCCAGGGTGGTGACACGGTCGTGGCGCCCAAGGGTGGCACCGCAGAGGCCCAGCAGGGAAGTGAATCGGTTCAGGGAATTGACATCGAGGTGGCCCAGAGGGGTGACATTGCCGCGGCGCCAGGAAGTGACACTGCTGCCAGGCCAGGAGGTGACACTGCAGCAGCCCAGGGTCCCACTGAGGTGACCGATGAAGGTCCCCAGGGCCTCGTGCAGGGACCTTGGGGACCCACCCAGCAGCATGCCCCTGTACGGCGTAGTCGCAATGGCCACCAGCTTGCCCAGCGTGGCCACCACGGCGACCTGCCGCTCCAGCAGCTGGGGAGGGGACAGGGGAGGTGTCAGGGACGGGGTGGCACTTACGGCCTCCTAGGCTGGCCCCTGTGCCCTCCCGGGGTCCCCTCTGTCCCCTCCCTGGAGGGCTCTGCTGTCCCCTCTGTCCCTCTGTCACCGCCCCGACCCCTCTGCTCCCCCCTGCCACCACCTGTTGTCCCCGCCCTTCACCTCTGTGTCACCTCCCCCCTTCCTCCTATGCCCTCCTGTCCCCTTTGCGACCCCCTGTCCCTCCCGCCACCCCTGTGTCCCCTCCGTCCCCCACTGCCTCCTTTCACCCCTCCCTGTCCCCACTGCCACGTCCTTTCTCCACTGCCACCCCCTGTCCCCATCCCCACTGCCACGCCCTGTCCCCATCCCCACTGCCACGCCCTGTCCCCATCCCCACTGCCACCTCCCTGTCCTCACTGCCACCTCTTTATCCCCACTGCCACCCCCGTGTCCCCATCCCCACTGCCACCCCCCTGTCCCCACTGCCACCTCCCTGTCCTCACTGCCACCTCCCTGTCCCCATCCCCACTGCCACCCCCCTGTCCTCACTGCCACCTCTTTATCCCCACTGCCACCCCCCTGTCCCCTCTGTCCCCTCTCTGTCCCCACTGCCACCCCTCCTGTCCTCACTGCCACCCCCCTATCCCCATCCCCACTGCCACCTCCCCGTCCCCACTGCCACCCCCCTGTCCCCACTGACACCTCCCGTGTCCCCTCCGTCCCCTCCCGCCCCGGGATTGTCGCACCTCGCGGGGCTCCATGGCCGCTGGGGACACTCCGGGACGCTTTGGGGACGCTTTGGGGACACTCCGGGACGCTTTGGGGACGCTCCGGGACGCTTTGGGGACGCTTTGGGGACACTCCGGGACGCGAACTCGCCCCGCTCGCGGTTCGGGACGCGCGGGAAGGCGGCGGAGCCGGACAGGGGAAGCAGGAAGGGGTGACGTCACCGCCCCCGCCCCACGCCCACTCCTTTGGCCGCTTTTGGTTTGGGGGGTCCTGAGGAGATTTTGGGGGGGGGGTCCCAGGTGAGGTTTGGGGGTCCCGGGTGAGGTTTCAGGGGTCCCGGGTGAGGTTTGGGGGTCCCAGGCGAGGTTTGGGGGTCCCGGGTGAGGTTTGGGGGTCCCAGGCGAGGTTTGGGGGTCCCAGGTGAGGTTTGGGGGTCCCGGGTGAGGTTTGGGGATCCCAGGTGAGGTCTGGGGGTCCCAGGTGAGGTTTGGGGGTCCCGGGTGAAGTTTCAGGGGTCCCGGGTGAGGTTTGGGGGTCCCAGGTGAGGTTTGGGGGTCCCGGGTGAGGTTTCAGGGGTCCCGGGTGAGGTTTGGGGATCCCAGGTGAGGTTTGGGGGTCCCGGGTGAGGTTTTGGGCGCCTCGAGCGAGGTTTCCAGGGGTTTGGGGCTTCCCAGTTGAGAATTCCCGAAGATTTTGGGGTTCCCGGATGAGAACGCGGGCTGGGGGCTGGGGGGGCCGGGGGGGGGAGGGGCTGGGGGGGTTTCGGGGGGGGGGGGGGGGGGGTGTCCCATGGGTGGGGGAGGGGCGGTGAGGAGCTGGGGTCACGTGGGTGGGGGAGGGGTCGGCGATGGGGGGGGGGGGCGGTCCCGGGGAAATTGGGGGGGGGGAGGGGGAGGGAAAACCCGCCAAATGTTGACCACGCCCCCTTTTAGGCGTTTGCCCTTCGTGCCTGGCCCCGCCCCTCGCTGCTGGACACGCCCACAGGGTGCCCCACCCTCTCAGGCCCCGCCCCTCACAAGTCCCAGTTCTGCCTTCTGGCCCCGCCCCCAAAAGAGCCTTAGCCCCGCCCCCAATTGGATTTTTTAATCAATGGAAACCAAAAATCGCCACAAAAATACAACCCCGGGGGGGAGGGGGGGCAGGGCCACACCTGTGACACCACGGGGGAGGGGCCAGGTGCGTCTGGGGGGGTCCCAGGTGGATTTGGGGGATCCAGGTGGGATTTTGGGTGGTCCCAGGTGGGATTTTGGGCAGCCCCAGGTGGGATTTTGGGTGGTCCCAGGTGATTTTTGGGGGTTCCAGGTGGGATTTTGGGGGCATCGACGTGTTCTTGGGTGTGTCCAGGTGAGTTTTTGGAGATTCCAGGTGGGCTTTGGGGTGATCCAGGTGTCCTTGAGGGAGATTCAGGTGTCCCGGAGCCATTCCCAGGTGTTTCTGGGGTGATCCAGGTGTTCCTGAGGGCTCCAGGTGTGCTCAGGAGGAGTCCAGGTGTTCCTGGGAGGGTTTCAGGTGTCCCGGGGGCAGTTCCAGGTGTTTTTGGGAGGGATCCAGGTGTTTTTTGGGTGTCCCCGGTGCTTTCTGGGGATATCCAGGTGGGTCTGGAGGGATCCAGGTGTGTTGGGCAGGTGCAGGTGCCCAGGTGTGCTGGGAACCGGTGATCCAGCTGTGCAGGAACCCCAACATCTGGGCGGGCTGGAACTCAGGTGTGAGGGATCCAGGTGTGAGGGATCCAGGTGACATGGGACGGGTGGGACCCGGTTATCCAGGTGTGATGTCACCTGGTTATGACATCACCCACCCAGGTGTGACATCACCTCTCCACCTCTCCCCACTCAGGTGTGGCGTCACCTGGCTATGATGTCACCCCCACCCAGGTGTGACGTCACCAGCTCACCTCGCCACGACATCACCTGCCCACATCCCCCCCTCCTGCCCAGGTGTGACGTGACCCCCGCCAGGTGTGACGTCATCCAGGTGTGATGTCATCCAGGTGTGACGCCATCCAGGTGTGACGTCATCCAGGTGTGTGACCTCCAGGCTCACCTGGGCGTGACATCACCGTTGTACCCAGCTGTCCCCGCCCCCCTCACCTGTCCACACCCCGAGGCGTGATGTCACCTGCACTACCAGGTGTGATGTCACCTGCACCACCAGGTGTGATGTCACTTGCGCCACCAGGTGTGATGTCACCAAGCCCACCAGGTGTGATGATGTCACACCTGTGACATCGCCCTGAGTACCCCCTGTGTCCCTGCACCCGCCCAGGCGTGACATCACCTGTGCCCAGGTGTCACTCAGGTGTCACAGGTATTACAGTTGTGACAGTATCTGTACCCAGGAGTCACTCAGGTGTGCCAGGCATCACAGGTGTCACTCAGGTGTGCCCAGGTGTGACAGGTGTGGCAGTACCTGTACCCAGGTGTCACTCCGGTGTGCCAGGTGTTACAGGTGTGACAGTATCTGTACCCAGGAGTCACTCAGGTGTGCCAGGTGTCACAGGTGTCAGGTGTGCCCAGGTGTGACAGGTGTGGCAGTACCTGTACCCAGGTGTCACTCCGGTGTGCCAGGTGTCACCCAGGTGTCACTCAGGTGCCAAGTGTCACTCAGATGTGCCAGGTGTGACATTATCTGTACCCAGGTGTCACTCAGGTGTCACAGGTGGGACATTACCTGTACTCAGGTGTCACTCAGGTGTCCCAGGTGTGTCACTCAGGTGTCACTCAGGTGTCACTCAGGTGTGCCGGGTGTCCCCGCACAGGCGCTGCGGTGCCTCACGAAGCTGCCCCTCCACATGAAGGACCCGTGCCAGGTGTGGCAGGTGTCACAGGTGTGACAGTATTTGTACCCAGGTGTCACTCAGGTGTCACAGGTGTGTCACTCAGGTGTGCCAGGTGTCACTCAGGTGTCCCCGCACAGGTGCCGCAGTGCCGGACGAAGTTGTCCCTCCACATGAAGGACCTGGCACAGGTGCACCAGGTGTCCCAGGTGTGTCCTTCAGGTGTGACAGGTGTGTCACTCAGGTGTCACAATGTGTCACTCAGGTGCGGCAGTCCCTGCACAGGTACCGCGGTGCCGGACAAAGCTGTCCCTCCACATGAAGGACCTGTCATAGGTGTGCCAGGTGTAACAGGTGTGACAGTATCTGTACCCAGGTGTCACTCAGATGTCAGGTGTCACAGGTGTGTCACTCACATGTCCCAGGTGTGTCACTCGGGTGTGCCAGGTGTGGCAGTCCCTGCACAGGTGCCGCGGTGTCTCACGAAGCTGTCCCTCCACATGAAGGACCTGGCACAGGTGTGGCAGGTGCCACATGTGTGACAGTATCTGTACCCAGGTGTCACTCAGGTGTCACAGGTGTGTCACTCAGGTGTGCCAGGTGTCGCTCAGGTGTCCCCGCACAGGCGCCGCGGTGCCGGACGAAGCTGTCCCTCCACATGAAGGAGCGGTGGCAGGTGTGGCAGGTGTAGGGCCGCAGCCCCGTGTGCGTTTTCATGTGCTCCGTCAGGTGATGTTTCATCTTGAAGCGCTTGCGGCACAGCGCGCAGGTGAAGGGCCGCAGCCCCAGGTGCATGTTCACGTGCCGCTGCCGCATGGAGCGGTGCGAGAACGCCTTCCCGCAGTGGCACACGAACACCTGCCCGCCCTTGCCCGCCCTGCCCGCGCTCACCTGGCGCGCAGGTGCGCCCTGGGCGGGGCCGGGGGCGGGGCCGGGGCGGGGCGCTCTGATCCGCGCGGTTCTGGGCGGAATCCCCGCGTTTTCCTGCGGAATTCTGACGGTTCTGCTCGGAATCCCCGCGGTTCCGTCCAGAATCCCGACGGTTCTGTGCAAAATCCCCTCGGTTCCCTCACGAATTCTGGCGGTTCTGGTCAAAACTCCCGAATTTTCCTGCGAAATTTTGTGCGGAATTCCTCTGATTCCGGTTAAAATTCCTTCATTTCCGTGCGGAGTTCCGTCGGTTCCCGTCAAAATTTCCTCGGTTCCGTCCCGGATTCTGCCGGTTCTGGTCAGAATTCCCCAATTTTCCTGCGGAATTCCCGAAGTTCTGTGCGAAATTCCTCTGGTTCCGGTTAGAATTCCTTCGTTTCCGTGCGGAATTCCGCCGGCTCGGTGCAAAATTCCCGCGGTTCCCTCTGGAATTTCGCCAGTTCCGGTCAAAATTCCCTCAGTTCCCTCCGAAATTCCCGCGGTTCTGTGCGAAATTTTGTGCGGAATTCCTTTGAGTCCAGCCAGAATTCCCAAGTTTTCGTGCGGAATTTCGTCGGTTCCGGTCAAGATTCCCTCATTTTCGTACCAAATTCTGCCGGTTCTGGTCAAAATTCCTGCGGTTCCCTCCCGAATTCTGCCGGTTCTGGTCAAAATTCCCGAATTTCCCTGCGAAATTCCCGCGGTTCTGTGCGAAATTTTGTGCGGAATTCCTCTGATTCCAGTTAGAATTCCCGAGTTTTCGAGCGCAATTTCGCCCGTTCCCATCAAAATTCCCTCAGTTCCCTCACGAATTCTGGCGGTTTTAGTCAAAATTCCCGAATTTTCCTGCGAAATTCCCAAAGTTCTGTGCGGAATTCCTCTGATTCCGGTTAAAATTCCTTCATTTTCGTGCAGAATTTCGCCGGTTCCCATCAAAATTCCCGCGGTTCCGTCCCGAATTCTGCCGGTTCTGCTCAAAATTCCCGAACTTTCGTGCGGAATTCTGCTGATTCCAGTTAAAATTCCCTCGTTCTCGTGCGAAATTACGATTCCGGTCAAAATTTCCTCGTTTTCGTGCAAAATTCTGCCGGTTCTGTGCAAAATTCCTTCGTTTTCACGCAACGTTCTGCCGGTTCTGTGCACGATTCTCTCGGTTCCGAGTGAAATTCCCTCATTTCCGTGCGAAATCCCAGCGTTTCCGAGCAACATTTCCTCATTTCCGAGCGAAATTTCCTCATTTCCGTGCGGAATCCCGCGAATCTCCTCGCTGCCCCAGGAACCCCGACCCCTCCCGGATCCCATTCCCGAATTTTCCCGGTTCCTCTCGAGCGCCATCCCCGAATTTTCCCGCGATCCCATCCCCGAATTTTCCCGCGATCCCATTCCCGAATTTCCCCGGTTCCTCCCCAGCCCCATTCCTGAATTTCCGGGGTTATTCCCGAACCCTTTTCCCGAATTTTCCCGGTTCCTCTCCAGCGCCACTCCCGAATTTTCCCTCCCCTCTCCCTCCTCATTCCCGCCCGCAATTCCCGAATTTTCCTCCCCGGCCGGCGGCTCCTCCTCCTCGCAGGTGAGCACCAGGTCCTGCTGCAGCCAGCGCCGCTCGGCCCGGGCAGTTTGGGGCAAAACGCGGCGGTTTTGGGGCAGAACGGGGCTGGGATTCGGGAACGGCCCCTCGGGGCTGGGCTCCGGCCCTTCCTCGCTCCCCTCCTCCTCTTCCTCCTCCTCTTCCTCCTCCTGTCCCCCTCCCGTGTCCCCTCCCTGCGTCCCCTCCCAAGTCCCGTCCCGTGTCCCCATGTCCCCGTCCCCTGTCCCCTCCGGTGTCCCTCTCCCCTCCCGTGTCCCCGTGTCCCCTCTGCTCTCCCCGTGTCCCCTCCCCGTGTCACTGTCCTTGTCCCTCTGTCGCCATCCCGTGTCCCCCTCGCCTGTCCCGTGTCCCCTCCCCGTGTCCCTGTCCCCGTGTCCCCATCCCCTGTCCCTGTCCCCCTCCCCTGTCCCTGTCTCCATGTCCCCATCCCCTGTCCCGCGTCCCCTCCCATGTCCCCCTCCCCGTGTCCCCGTGTCCCCGTGTGCCCATCCCGTGTCCCCTCCCCTGTCCGTGTCCCCTCTCCTCTCCCCGTGTCCCCCTCCCTGTGTCCCCACGTCCCTGTCCCTGTCACCGTGTCCCCAGCCCCTGTCCGTGTCCCCTCCGCTGTCCCCGTGTCCCCATCCCCGTGTCCCCTCTCCCGTCTCCATGTCCCCATCGCGTGTCCCCATGTCCCCGTGTCCCCATCCCCTGTCCCTGTTCCCCTGCCGTGTCCCCATGTCCCCTGTCCTCTCCCCGTGTCCCCATCCCTGTGTCCCCTCCCCCGTCTCCATGTCCCCATCCCCTGTCCCCATGTCCCCAACCCCTGTCCCGTGTCTTCTCCCCGTGTCCCTGTCCCTGTCCCCGTGTCCCCATCCCCTGTCCCTTTCCCCCGTCCCGTGTCCCCATCCCTGTGTCCCCTCCTGTGTCTCCATGTCCCCAACCCCTGTCCCCATGTCCCCATCCCGTGTCCCTGTCCCCATGTCCCCATCCCGTGTCCCCTCCCCTGTCCCTGTCCCCACGTCCCCATCCCCCGTCCCGTGTCTCCTCCCCGTGTCCCCTCCCCTGTCCCTGTCCCTGTCCCTGTGTCCCCATCCCCTGTCCCTTTCCCCCGTTCCGTGTCCCCATCCCTGTGTCCCCTCCTGTGTCTCCATGTCCCCATCCCTTGTCCCCATGTCCCCATCCCGTGTCCCTGTCCCCATGTCCCCATCCCCTGTCCCCATGTCCCCTGTCCCCATGTCCCCTCCCCACGTTCGCGACGACGACGACGACGACGACGTCGCAGGCTCCCCGAGCAGCTGCGCGCACTTGCGCACCACGTGCCACATCTGCAGCGCGCTGCCCGCGGTCAGCGTGGCGAGCAGGGCCCCGCGGCGCAGCGAGAGCCGCCCGGTGTAGGCGCAGCCCAGCACGGCCGCGACGGCCGCGGGCTCCAGCGCCGGGGGCAGCTCGATGGCGGCGCCCGCGCCGCGCAGCAGCAGCTGCTCCTGGAAGAAGGGCGAGGCCGCGGCCAGCACGGCGCGGTGCGCGCGGAACTCGCGGCCCTGCACGCGCACCGAGACGTCGCAGAGCGTCCCCTCCAGGCGCTGCCGGTTCAGGGCGCGGAGCAGCGCCCGCGGCACCTGCGGGAGCTCCACCTGCAGCAGCGGGGCCGGGCACGGGGAGCACGAGGAGGAGGAGGAGGAGGAGGAGGAGGAGGAGGAAGGAGCGGGGGGGGCAGCGGGGGAGCGGGGGCGGGGCATGGCGGAGGAGGAGGAGGGGGAGGGGCTGGGGGGGGAAATGGGGGGGGGGGGGGGGGTGTTGGGGTCAGGGATTGGTTCTGTGACCGGTTCCAGAGTTCTGACACAAATGTCCCGATTCTGGATTAAAGCTCATCGGTTCTGTCATAAAATCCGTTATTCTGACCCAATTCCCATTAATTCCGGCTCAAATCCCATTCATTCCACCCAAATCCCATTAATTCCACCCAAATCCCATTAATTCCAAACCAAATCCCATTAATTCTAGCTCAAATCCCATTCATTCCACCCAAATCCCATTAATTCCAAACCAAATCCCATTAATTCCGGCTCAAATCCCATTAATTCCAAACCAAATCCCATTAATTCCAAACCAAATCCCATTAATTCCGGCTCAAATCCCATTAATTCCACCCAAATCCCATTAATTCCAAACCAAATCCCATTAATTCCGGCTCAAATCCCATTAATTCTGTATCAAATCCCTTAATTCAAACTCAAATCCCTGAATTCCAGCTCAAATCCCACCAATTTCAACCAAATCCCACTAATTCCGTATCAAATTCCGTAATTCCAATACAAATCCCATTAATTCCACCCAAATCCCATTAATTCCAGATCA